>NC_064927.1:201440774-201705774 GCF_023897955.1 Schistocerca gregaria
CTTACCTCAGTCTAGGAGCTGGATAACGCATATACAGGGTGTTTCAAAAATGACCGGTATATTTGAAACGGCAATAAAAACAAAACGAGCAGCGATAGAAATACACCGTTTGTTGCAATATGCTTGGGACAACAGTACATTTTCAGGCGGACAAACTTTCGAAATTACAGTAGTTACAATTTTCAACAACAGATGGCGCTGCAAGTGATGTAAAAGATATAGAAGACAACGCAGTCTGTGGGTGCGCCATTCTGTACGTCTTCTTTCTGCTGTAAGCGTTTGCTGTTCACAACGTGCAAGTGTGCTGTGGACAACATGGTTTATTTCTTAGAACAGAGGATTTTTCTGGTGTTGGAATTCCACTGCCTAGAACACAGTGTTGTTGCAACAAGACGAAGTTTTCAACGGAGGTTTAATGTAACCAAAGGACCGAAAAGCGATACAATAAAGGATCTTTGTGAAAAATTTCAACGGACTGGGAATGTGACGGATGAACGTGCTGGAAAGGTAGGGCGACAGCGTACGGCAACCACAGAGGGCAACGCGCAGCTAGTGCAGCAGGTGATCCAACACCGGCCTCGGGTTTCAGTTCGCCGTGTTGCAGCTGCGGTCCAAATGACGCCAACGTCCACGTATCGTCTCATGCGCCAGAGTTTACACCTCTATCCATACAAAATTCAAATGCGGCAACCCCTCAGCGCAACTACCATTGCTGCGCGAGAGACATTCGCTAACGATATAATGCACAGGATTGATGACGGCGATATGCATGTGGGCAGCATTTGGTTTACTGACGAAGCTTATTTTTACCTGGACGGCTTCGTCAATAAACAGAACTGGCGCATATGGGGAACCGAAAAGCCCCATGTTGCAGTCCCATCGTCCCTGCATCCTCAAAAGTACTGGTCATGGCCGCCATTTCTTCCAAAGGAATCTTTGCCCATTTTTCAGATCCGAAACGATTGCTGCATCACGCTATCTGGACATTCTTCGTGAATTTGTGGCGGTACAAACTGCCTTAGACGACACTGCGAACACCTCGTGGTTAATGCAAGATGGTGCCCGGCCACATCGCACGGCCGACATCTTTAATTTCCTGAATGAATATTTCGATGATCGTGTGATTGCTTTGGGCTATCCGAAACATACAGGAGGCGGCGTGGATTGGCCTCCCTAATCGCCAGGCATGAACCCCTGTGACTTCTTTCTGTGGGGACACTTGAAAGACCAGGTGTACCGCCAGAATCCAGAAACAATTGAACAGCTGAAGCAGTACATCTCATCTGCATGTGAAGCCATTCCGGCCAGACACGTTGTCAAAGGTTTCGGGTAATTTCATTCAGGGACTACGCCATATTATTGCTATGCATGGTGGATATGTGGAAAATATCGTACTACAGAGTTTCCCAGACCGCAGCGCCATCTGTTGTTGACAATTGTAACTACTGTAATTTCGAAAGTTTGTCTGCCTGAAAATGTACTGTTGTCCCAAGCATATTGCAACAAAGGGTGTATTTCTATCGCTGCTCGTTTAGTTTGTATTGCCGTTTCAAATATACCGGTCATTTTTGAAACACCCTGTATATCTGCTCCTATATGAAACTAAACTTCTCTGGTACAGCCCAGTGCAATGCTGGCCGATATTTTTGTCATGTACAAAAAGAAACAACTGATTTTTCTTTACAATAATCGGAACGACCATGGATTGGAGAAATTAGTGAATTCTTTAAATTGAGATGAATGTCAAAAGTTACTTTTTATGAGAAAGATTATTATTAACAGATTTTTTAAACATTTACATGGGACTTGATATAACAATATTACATATGCGCGAGGCTGCTTTTACCTTACATTATACCGCTCAGGCACCGCCATCGCTCCCCAACGACCGGCCCAGCCAATTCGATGCACACGACTGCTAGCAAGCAACTACTTACTCCTACTACCACACAGTTCCTACTGCAGTCAACACTGCTCTTTGGTCTCAGATTCTCTTATACTTTACATATCGCAGGCAGCACGTGAGAAATCCATCGAAATTACATCTGCTCGACTGCGCTAGCAACAAATTCTTTAGTCATGGACCTCTTACAGGGGTTTTGGTCCCACTACTGTGGAACCTAGTGGTGAATGAACTCATTGAAGAGTTAAGCACTGGAGGTTATCTTTGCCAAGGATATGCAGATGACATAGTCATAGTAATGATTGGTAGATTTGCTTGTACTGTTATAAATATGGCACAACGTGCACTGCACATTGTGCAAAAGTGGTACAGTAAACAAGTTGTAAGGGTCATCCTGAAGAATGCATTTACGAGTAAGCTCATCCAACAGAGGTCCTGGAACCTTTCGGTCCTCGATTAAATTCTAATTCTAGAGGGGTAATGGAGTATCTAGGGGTAATCCTGACATGGACTCATCACATAATGAATTTATGTTCCGAGGCGAAAATAACTCTTATGTGGGCTAGAAGAGCCTGTTGAAAAATTGAGGTTTAAACCCTAGGAGTATGTACGGGATATACACCACTGTAATAACACATAATTTATGGAGCTACACTACTGTGGAATAATTTTAAGGTAGCTGCTAAGGAGACTATCCTGCTTGACTACAACAGGCACCATTAGTAGCACACCTACAGCCACGAGTGAAACCATGTTGGACAGGCCGCCATTACACCTGTGGGTTAAAATGTAGGCAACGGCATACAGACTAAAACCTGGAAGTACCCTTGGGTATCCTGAATCCCACAACAATACAGGGAAAGCGGTGAGCCGGTCGGAGTGGCCGAGCGGTTCTAGGAGCTACAGTCGGGAACCGCACGACCGCTAAGGTCGCAGGTTCGAATCCTGCCTCGGTATGGATGTGTGTGATGTCCTTAGATTACTTAGGTTTAAGTAGCTCTAAGTTCTAGGGGATTGATGACCTCAGAATTTAAGTCTCATAGTGCTCAGAGCAATTTGAACCATTTGAAAGCAGTGAGTAGAAGAATGTTCTGGGAAATAGTGGCTGACTATACAATAGCTTCCAGCTGCTTCAATAACCTGTGTAACAACTGCAGATAGAGATCGTTGGAAGAACTAACCACGCTACTGTTCAGGAGATATAGTCTGGTTTACTGGCGGGTGGAAAACAGAGCCACAGACTCGCAGAAAACAGAGTTGGGGACAGAGTATATGGCATAGAACATATACCAGATGCGCGCGGAGGAGAATTTGTGTTGACGCTACAAAGATCGTAGCGTCTACATTTATTCAGACAGCAAAGCAGGACTGAAATCTCTATCAGCCCCTGAAACGAGATCAAATATCGTTGCAGAGGGCCACAAAGCACTCTTGAGATTCTGGGAAAGCAACAGGATACACCTGCCGTGGGTCGCCGGGCACTCAGGGATCGGTGCCAATGAAAGAGCTGGTTGACCGGCCAGGACAGGTGCGACGACTCCATTTATTGGACTGGAACCTCTCCTAACTATCACTAAGGCGATGGGGAAATCAAAACTGCGTCGGAGGGTACTATGTACCGTATTGGACTACGATCGAAACTTTAAGAAACACCTACACACGATGGGTAAAGAGAAATAATCCCCGATGTGTAGGCTGTGTGGTAACGGTGATGAATCTGCAGCACAACTAATATTCCACTTTTAAGCGTTGGAGATTAAAAACACAGCATATTCGGGTCATTAAGTCCTGAAGAAAAAGTACCGGATAAAGACCTAATAAAAGGCCTCATGCTACTATTCAAGAGTACTGGTTGACGTTACTAGAACAGCAGGGAGTTAATCACACAATATTTTGGTTTCGGTGCAGCCAATAGTGGGCTGTAATTGCTGTTATTTTTATCTCCCTGTTCAAGTCAAATCAAGTCAAGAATCTCTTTAATCTCCTTGGCCAATTTATTATACAGCTTCATTCCTTGGCGACAGTGCTGTTTTGACTCATATGCTTACTCTTTCTTGGTAAATGTAAGCCGGCCGTTGTGGTCGATTGGTTCTAGGCGCCTCAGTCTGGAACCGCGCGACCGCTACGGTCGCAGGTTCGAATCCTGCATGGATGTGTGTGATATCCTTAGGTTAGTTAGGTTTAAGTAACTAAGTTCTAGGGGACTGATGACCTCCGATGTTAAGTCCCATAGTGCTCAGAGCCATTTGAACCATCTGATAAATATAAGTTCGGTTTTGCTCTTGTTCCATGGCCGTAGACAGAGCTGTTTGTGCAGTAATTATGAATCTTATTTTTGATAAGTACATTTGATTGGTAGATTTACTCACATCATGTAGTTGAAATCCCCAGTATTTCGAATAGATCTTTACAATAAGCTTGTTTACTATTTTTGCTTATTATTCTTACGGTCTTTTCTGTAGTTTGAAAATTGTGGTGATCGGCAATCTGTCGCTGGGATCATTTACAGTCCTTTAGTATCTAGGAGTTTCTTCTGTTCGGTGGGGCTTAAGGCGAAATGATACATAAATCTAGCTGAGGGAAATCGGACGTCAGATTTATTGAAAGAATGCTGAGGAAGTGTAGTCCCTTTCAAGACCCGTTTTCACTCAGTTATTGTTTATTGTTCGTCGATCTGGGACCATATCCAACTTGGATTAACGGAGGGGGTAGACAATATTCAAAGAAAAGTTCCACGATTCGTCACGGTTTAGTTTTAAGATCGTGAGTGTGTGAAGGAAATGTCAAAGGAATTGAAGTGAGATACGTTACAAGAGAGACGATGTTCATCGCGGAGAGCATTGATGGTGCGTTTACACACGCCATAAAAAAATTGCATATTGCGGACAGCATAGATAGTCTGTGTTGCCCGCCAACACTGGCAGCCAACGAATTGCAGGCAACAGCACTGGAAACTGTTGCCCAGAAATGTTTACGTCACTACATTTACGGTCCAGAAGTGTTTACATGGGGCTCAGTACAGCAGCGAAATGGACGAAAGTGAAATAGAGGAAGTGAGAAGAGCTTGGCTGCATTTACATTTCACGAGGAAAATAGTGAACTAACGCTGTATGCGCACCATTCCAAGAAGGTTGAAACCTGATTTTCATTATACCGGTTCAAAGAAACTTCGTCCTAGAACTGGTAAGACCAATACCAGACTGTGTACCAGTTACAAACAGATTGGCGACCATCTCCCCAGTTTTCGTTACTGGCATTCATACAGAAGTTTCATGACCTCTTACTGGGTGGCTCTACTTATCGATATGGCCCATAGTGCCAGGCGTTTGAAGGACTAACTCAAGGAATTCATTACAATTGTTATAGAAAATAAAAACGTAAATGTTCGTTTGTTCAAAGTCTTAAGTCTTCGAAAGTTCTTCACCGAATGCTTTAAAAAGTAAATACAACGTTGGAACAAATTATGCCTGCCGCTTGGGCTCCAAACTCATTCTTGGGTCATTCCAGGTACTGGCAGAGAAGGTTGAGAAGACCAGCCTAGCTCTAGGAGTTTCAACGAAGCTCACAATTTGTAGCATTGTCCCCAGAACTGATCGTGGCCCTTTGATTATGAGTCGAGGGATTGAACCAGAGACTTCGAAAGTTCTGTGACAAGCTAGGCTGCGACTTTCTGGACTTGTACCACAGAATTGAGAACTGTAGGGTCCCCTAAGTGAGTCAAGTGTGCGCTACACATCAGAGGCTACTACTCAGATAGCTGATAGTTTGTGAGGTATACACAAGGATTTTTTAGATTACGCAACTCTCCATCCCATGCAGCTAACGATAGCTGTAGGAAACCAAGAAGTGTAAGATCGAAAGAAATGCCTCCCACAGATGAGAGTATTAATATCCTAATGGTAAACTGGCGAAGCATTCGCAACAAAGTAACAGAGTTTAAAGCGCTCATTAAAATCAATGAAACTCACATAATACTAGGTATAGAAAGCTGGTTAAACCTGAAATTGACAGCAGTGAAATTTTTCGGGGAATTTAAGTGCATATCGAAAGGATAGGCAAATGTGAAATGGAGGTGGTGTATTTGTCGCAGTAGAGGAGAAACTGAAGCCCACCGAGCTAGAAATTGAAACTACGTGTGAGATAGTTTGGGCAAGACTCAGTATCAGGGGTGGAAATAAAATGATAACTGGATCTTTCTGTCGCCCACCAGATTCATCTCCTGATGTAACCGAAAACTTAAGAAAAATCTCATTCACTTGTACATAAGTTCCCCAATCATACCATAATCATCGGTAGAGACGTTAAAAATCCAACAGTTAATTGGGAAAATTACAGTTTTGTTAGTGGTGGGTGTGATAAGACTTCCCGTGAAACTTTACTAAATGCCTTCTCTGAAAACTATCTAGAATAGATTTTTTGCAACCTCGCTCATGATGGAATTATATTGAATCTAAGAGCATCGAGCAGACCTGACCGCTTTGAGGATGTCCACATCGAAACTGATATCAGTGACCACGACGCGGTTGCGGCAAAAATGGTTACCGAAGTATAAAGGACAACTAAAACGAGCAGATAGGCATATATGTTCAGTAAACCAGATAAAAAATCAATAGTGTCATATCTCAATGAAGAACTTGAAACTTTCAGCACAGGGCACGAGCATGTAGCGGAACTCTGGCCCAAGTTTAAATGAATAGTTGACCATGCACTGGACAGATATGTACCCAGTAGAACAGTTCGTAAGGGGGGGGGGGGGGGGGGAGGAACCTTCATGATGATATACCGTCGCTGTAAAGAAACTTCTAGAGAAACGGGGATTACTGTCTAATAGGTGTTAAACAAAACGCAAGGCTATAGACAGAGAAGTGCTGAATGAAACGGATTTGCTGTCAAGAGATCAACGCGTGATGCTTTCAGTGACTACCGTAGAAGAATATTGTCAAGTGATCTTTCACAGAACTCAAAGAAATTATGGTCGTATGTAAAGGTTGTCAGTGGTACCAAAGTTAGTGTCCAGTCCCTAGTGAATGAGACAGGAACTGAAATTGAGGGTAGCAAAGTAAAAACTGAAATGATTAATTCCGTTTCAAAATGTTCCTTTACAAAGGAAAACCCAAGATAATTACCCCAATTTAATCCTCCTAGCACCGAAAAGAGGAATCAAATATGTACTAGTATCAGTGGTGTTGAGAAACAGCTGAAATCGTTAAAACTGAACAAAGCTCCAGGGTCTGAGGGAATCCCTTGCAGATTTTATACTGAATTTGCGGCTGAATTAGCTCCTGTCTTAACTGCAATCTGTCGTGGATCCCTCGAACAAAAAACTGTTTCAAGTTCTTGGAAAAAGGTACAGGTCACACAGAGTAGTAGAGGCGATCCACGAAACTATTGTCCAATATTCAGGAAATCGATTTGTTATTGAATCTTACAACACATTCTGAGCTCAAACATAATGAGGTATCTTGAACAGTGTGACCTCGTGAATACCAACTAGTGTGGATTCCGAAAACGTCGATCACATGAAACCCAACTCGCACTTTTCTCACATGACATACTGAAAGATCTGGATCGAAGCAGTCAGTATTTCTTGATATCCGAAAAGCATATGACTCAGTAACACACATATGCTTATTGTAAAAGTTCGATCTTATATCAGGTGAATTTGTGACTGGATTGAGGATTTTTTGGTAGAGAGGATGCAGCATGTTACCTTGGATTTACAGTCATTGTCAGATGTAGACGTAACTTCGGTTATGCTCCGTGCGTTTGGGCTCTTGTCTATTAATGACTTTGAAGAGAATTTTAATAGTAACCACAGGCTGTTTGCAGACGATGCAGTTATCTATAATGAGGTACTATCTGAAAGAAGCTGCCTAAATATTTAGTCACATCTCAATAAGATTTCAAAGTGGTACATAGATGGGCAACTTGCTTTAAATGTTCAGAAATGTAAAATTTTGTACTTCACAAAACGAAAAACGTAGCATCATATGACTATAATATCAATGTCTCACTGTTGGAATCCGCCACCTCACACAAAATATCTGGGCGCAGCACTTTATAGGGATATGAAATGGAATGATCACGTTGGTTCAGCAGTGGGTAAAGTAGGTGATAGACTTCGGTTTATTGAAAGAATACCGGGGAAGTGCAGTCAATCTACAAAGCAGACCGCCTATAAATCACTCGTCTGACAGATTTTAGAATATTGCTCAAGTGTGTGGGACTAGATAGGACTAACAGGGAATATTGAACATATACAGAGACGAGCTGCACGAATGGTCACAGGTTTGCTTAATCCACAGGAGAGTGTCACAAAGATACTGCAGGAACTGATCTGGAAGACTGTTGAAGACAGACGTAAACTATACCGAGAAAGTCTATTAACAAAGAACCGGCTGTAAATGATTACTCCAGGAACACTCTACAGAAAAACGGCTCTGAGCACCATGGGACTTAACTTCTGAGGTCATCAGTCCCCTAGAACTTAGAACTACTTAACCCTAACTAACCTAAGGACATCACACACACCCACGCCAGAGGCAGGATTCGAACCTGCGACCGTAGCGGTCGCGCGGTTCCAGACTGTAGCGCCTAGAACCGCTCGGCCACTCCGGCCGTCGAACACTCTACAGCCCCCCACGTATTACTCTCTTATGGATCGTGAAGATATGATTACAATAATTACTGCAGCGACAGAGACATTCAAACTCATTCATCCAGCGCTCCGTAGGTGAATAGAATAGGAAGAAACCCCAATAACTGGTACAATGGGACGTACCCTCTGCCATGCACCTCACTGTGGTTTGCAGAGTGTTGATATAGATGTAGATGTACGAAGGTTGACTGAAAAGTAATGCCTCCACCTACGTAACCCTTCAACAATTGGCAGCACTGGTAAGCGGCAGGTACTGGCTTGTTCCGTGGCCTCTTCTCTAGAAGTCCAGTTGGCGGGAAGCCTTAGCATTGAACGACTGTGTTGTAACAGTGTAAAGTATGGAACCCTGAGCAGACGGTCGGTCAACGCGATTTAAGCAACGTGCAGTCACTGAATTCTTGACAGCAGAAGGTGTCATCCCAAAGGAGATCCATCAGAGAATGAAAGCAGTTTATGGTGATTGTGTTGATGTGAGTACTGTGCGTCGTTGGGCGAGAAGTTTAAAGATGTTGAGGCGCGAACAGCTGACCAGCGTCACAAAAAAAGAGTTGGACGCTCTGTGACAGCAACCACCGAGTTTCACAAGCAAAATGTTGACAGATTGATTCAGTACGATCGTCGTATCACTCAGAGAGAAACTGCAAGCACAATCGGCAATTCACAAGAACGTGTCGTTCACACTAATGCTTTGCTTCGCTATCGGAAGACCTGTGCACCACAGCAGAACTTCAGAGACTGAATCTCACCACCGTACGTCAGCCTCCATACAGTCCAGACTTAGCACCCTCGGACTCCTATCTCTTCCCGATAATGAAAGACGATCTGCGGGGACATCATTATGCTTCTGATGAAGACATTGAGAAAACTGTGAGACAGTGGTTGCGGAAACAGAGTGTCGACTTCTTCCGTGACGGCTTCAGAAAATTTATTCATCGCTGGCAGAAGTATATCCAATTGGCTGGTTATTTTGTGGAAAAGTGTATACTGATAATTAAAGATCACATTCAAAGGAATATTTCTGCGTTTGATTTATTAAAATATTCCCGTCCAAACCGTATTAACGAAGGTGGAGGGATTACTTTTCATTCAACCCTCATAGATGCATATTCGATTACGTAAGTATTTTTACGTACCTTCCGTTGCGCCATCCTATAATACATAAGTACATATTAGCATAGAAAAAGGAAACGTTCTTCCAAAAACTCTCCAAAACTCTTGACCAATATGCTTGAAATTTTCACAGAAAACTAATAAATATTGATATGTACAAACGCTAAATATATTTTTAAACAACAGTGCACACATTTTACGTGCAAACTGGCTGCGAGAAAGAAGATGCCGTGCACTGCTCTGGTGTGAATATGTGTGGTTTTAACCACGATAGTAAGGCATTTAAACCATTAGAACAGCAGATGGACGTAGAAAGGCTGGAGGAGGGGGTTGGAAATGGACATAGAAAGGGGGAAAGAGGAGTTGGACAGAGAGAAAAGGGAGAAAATGGAGAGTGAGAGAGAGAGGAGAGAAGACGAAAGGGGAGAGGCCATGGACAGAGAGAGGAAGAGCATGAGTAGATGGACAAAGAGAGGGGGAGCAGAAGATAAACAGAGAAAGGGGGAAGAAGGAGATTAGAATATATATTAAATTTCCGCACTTATTTAACAATTGCGAAGCATGGAAGAATTAACCAGTTTGAACTACTAATGTATGTTCACTAGTACAGTGAAAGAACTACGAATTTCGTGCATTACATCGCGGTCGTGAAAAGTAATTTATACAAAGATGGTAAAATAAGAGAAAAAATGTCGCTAATTGCTGGTCATGAACACAGAAACACAGGAGATGAAGCTTCCAAAACATTGAGAAATTTTAAGAATCTATGTAGGATAAAGTTATGGCTCATCACTGCAGATCCACTACGACGATAGCAGTGAGAACATCGTTTTTCACATTTCTATGTGTTTTTTTCACCGTGTGCAAACTCTAGGAATTGATCGATGAGAGGATACGGATCAAAAAAGATCTAACGAACTTATGTCCTGAAATGCATGGTTTCCATACTGCAGACCATTTATTCATACATTGTTTCAGAGACTGAAGTCTAATACGAGCTGCATCATGCAGCGACAGTTACGTTATGTGCTCAGAAGAATGACCATGTGCCTCAACGCATGCGTGTACGCGCCGTAGCATGTTCTGTCTGTCACGTTCACATCGGCCAGGCTGCATCCGAACAGTGTCAAAGGCAGCATGAATACGCTGCTCCACTTTCTCCATATCTGGAATGGGCTCTACATACACGATACTTTTGAAATGGACCCATAACCAGAAATCGCACGGGTTAAGATCCTAAGATCCGGTGGACGAGCAGGCCATGCAACTGGATCCCCTCGTCCTATCCATCGACCAGCGATGATTGAGATGCGTCCGGACGTTAACGGCGAAGTGGACTGGAGCGCCATCATGAAGCAGCCACACAACCCCTCGAATCATTAATGGTACTTCTTCCAGCAGGGGAGGCAAAGTCACCCCCAAGAAACGTCGATAGTTCCGGCCCGTTGGGCGACGTGGAAGGAAGACTGGTCCCAAAATACGGTCGGCAATTATCCCGGCCCACACATTCCGGCTGCACCGATGCTGTGATTCGCTGTTACCATACCATGGAGGTTCTGCATACTACCCCACATATGACTGTTATGAAAGTTGAAAATAACACTCCGCATAAAGGTAGCCTCATCTGTGAGTAGGATGGATGACACAAATCCCGGATTCGTGGTTGCCTGGTGAAGAAACCAGTGACAAAACTGCTCCAGATGTGGAAATTCTGTCTCTAGTAAGCCCTGCACACGCTGTAAGTGATAAGGGTAGTAACAACTGTCATGGAGAATGTTCCAAATGGTCGTCTGACTTACCCTGTAGAAGCGAGCCAACTGCTTGTTGCTGACTCGGTGGTCGCTTTCCACACTGCTAATCAAATTTTCCGCCAAATCTGGTGTCCGAACATTTCTGGTACGTCCTTCATGATTTCCTGTTCCTGAAACGACCCTGTCTCAGACAAACGGGAAAAACTGTGTTTGTTGTAGGCGGGGATAAGTCTCCTGATACAACCTCGGTGCCCGCCGCCCGTTGCAATTTGCCTTTCTGTAAGTAAACACCATGTCGACAAGCTCTCGATCAAATATGGGACCATTGTGTACAACGCTGCATCACATCGAATAAAAGGTGGGCAGGAGAGGCCGCTAGGTCATGTATGAGGAACAGAACCACCCTCTAGGATAAAATAATGCATACTGTAGCTGTGGATGTAACAAAGTGTGGTTGCATAAATGGTCTCTAGCATTGGAACCATGCTTTTCCGGACATAAGATCATGAGACCTTTTTTCCGTATCCTCTCATCGAGCAATCTCTAGAGTTTGTACTCGACGGAAAAAGTCGCCCTGTATGTTGCAAGGACGTGCTGAAAAGTAATGTGTCTGAATTTTTTTTGTGAAAAATCTTAAAGTTTTTTAATAAAACAAACGTTAGTAACATTCTATACCTTTATTCTTTATGTCTACATATTTGCAGCCTCCGTCCTACCCCAGACTGTAGCATGTAACATGGTGGTGTATAACGTAACTATACCGGTGAGTGAGAAACAGAGTGTTGTAATCGACTATCGAATTCGAAGGGTTCGTCCACATATGGATCAATCTGTCCTTTAGCATAACAATCGGATGCCTTCGGACCATTGTCATCGATCAATCTACACTTGACCCCACCCAAAACGTGAAGAGTACTTTCGAGAACTTCACTTTGATAGCGGTGAAACGGTGAGAGCAGAGGTGAGATTGTGGCTCCGTCAACAGAGTCGAACATTGTACGACGATCTATGAACCAACTAGTCTCCCGTTGGGAGAAATGTGTTCGTCACCACGGTAACTATGTTGCGAAATAAATATGTAGGCACGAATAATAACGAAGTAGAATGTTAACCATATATGCTTTGTTCAAAAAGCTTTCAGAGTTTTCACATAAAAAATTTGGAGAAATTACTTTTCCTCGAGTCTTAGTACTTTCAGTATTACAGAGCTGTCGTTATTAATCACTTCTACAACAATGCAAACATGCCATCCGAGTGTCTTTACGTACGCGGGTCGAACTGAAGCGAAGTAATATTGTTTCATTGCTCATATTACGCGATTTGCCACTGCAGCCCCGCCGGTATGAGAAAGAGGATGCAAGGCTAAGAGAGGGAGAAGCATCCAAGCATTTACAGACAACGACACAGACAGATAGTGGCCGGCAATACGAAATATTCTCCGTCTTTCCTGACAAACAAGTGCAACAGCTCGACAGTTCGCCAACATCTACCTGCAATAACCTGACCCATAGGCAATATTTTCTGCCCGTACAGCAGTACTGTTGTGTACCGCAGCCACATTGCAGCAGTGTTGACGGCAAAGTTATTGCGGTCACACACTGCCATGAAATATAGCCCTCGTGAACGCACCTTTAGTCACAACGTTCAGAAAGCCCTCGTTCTGCTTTTGCCAACAAATATCTAGCCTGGTTACAACGATGCTAAAATTACATAAATCTGAGCCCATACAGAGAGGTAACGATCGCCATTCTTCCCACATACCATACGCAAACAGAACAGGAAAAGAGTGCTTGTGCAGTACAGTTGCAGAGGAAGGAATACAAAGCTTCAAGAAAGGAACAAGTATCGGGACTTGGCGAAACCCGGGAAGGAAACCAGCGGCTCGCTGCACCTGGAGGGCTACGCAGTAGCGCAGAGCTGGTTCCGCCGCGTATCATGTAGTCCTGAGCCGCAGACGGACAGGTTCGGATGCGCGGCAGACCAACTCGTTCCGGGTCGGCCAATGCTTCCGGTGTCAGGTATTGTCGACGCGAATTAGGCTCACAGTGCCGTCAAAGGAGGAATCCTGATTTTCCAGTGGCGGACGGCTTCGATGTTCCCACCGCACCGCGTAGAAGCGCATCCGGAGTCCAGCGGGTTGTGACGGGTCAGCTGAGTCCAGTTTGGTGATCAGGAAGCGCTGCCGGTCTGATCAACTCCTGGAGGATCGTCCGTTGGAAGAGGTCTTAGGCCCTGCCTGGACTTCTCACGACCCCTTCACCTCCGCTGTCGCCAGCTGCTCTGCCTTCCAGTACACACCGAAGGTACTTCTTGCAATGCCTGTTTTACAACCGCCAGATGCAGGCAGCCTTTTGGTGTGACTATATCTGCGTTACCTACGCAGTGTAGGAAACATAACTGATTTCTGAAACCTGTCACGGCATAGGCAGGTGTGATTTCGAATAACCTCTACGTGACCCAAGCACGTCGCGTGGATTTCTCACGAAGAGCTTACATCAAAGTAAAAGAATTTGTAGTCACCAACCTGAACTCATAAGCAGGTAGAGGTATAGAATTAGAGTATATGTCACTATTAAGGTGTAAAAAATTTGAGCTTCTAATGCAATCAAAACACATGGCTATTTATGTCACATATTTTGAGTCCGCAGCTCGTGGTCGTGCGGTAGCGTTCTCGCATCCCACGCCCGGGTTCCCGGGTTCGATTACCGGCGGGGTCAGGGATTTTCTCTGCCTCGTGATGACTGGGTGTTGTGTGATGTCCTTAGGTTAGTTAGGTTTAAGTACTTCTAAGTGCTAGGGGACTGATGACCATAGATGTTAAGTCCCATAGTGCTCAGAGCCATTTGAACATATTTTGAGATTCCCAAACTAACTCATCAAATCGTACAGGATACTTCCCGCTGACATAGACTCATGAAATTTGGCAAGTAGCAACGTTTCGCAGTACAGTTACTGGGAAAAAATCAAAAACTTTTAATTTCTAATTACATAACAAGAAAAAAATTTTCATTTATTATCCAACTGTCTATCCGACTCAAGAATTGCAATAGCAAATGCGAAATTATACAAAAAAATTAAACTTTAAATGAAAGTATTCTTGAAAGTCTTGGAATTCTCGGGATCGACTCCTTGCCAGTCACGATATCACGCAAAAATCGTCGAGATTTCCGATTTTCAGGATGGATGAACTATCGATATACTTAATTAAGTTTAAACCGAATCCTCACAACGGGAGCCCTACTTGTACTTGGCCAATTTTTTCATACAGCCTCAAGATTTGTACTCTATTTAGCCATCTAAAACTTAAGTTTACGTTGGGTACATCATAGCACCAAAAATACAAGAATGCATATTTACAGAATTAAAGGCTCAAGTTTTTTCCACGATATATTTTTAATAAGTAAGCATGATTAGCAACTGAGACTTTTTGTGCTATCAACTCACACAATTTATTAAATATAATCATAAGCAATACAGGAAAACGAAAATACGAAAACCAATAAAACAACATATTTTTGCTGCACTCTTATGCAAATTAACAGTCACTTCATAAAGGCGAATATCTTTAATAAACAATATAGAAGAAACTGAGGGAAGTGGTATCCTATATTCATCAACGTCTTCGAAAGTTCTGATCTTTCACAGTCATATTCAGGACACGACAGCAACACGTGATTTCCGCCAGCTTCTGGCTCCAAATTACTCTCACGTGGAGGAGAATCATAAAAGAGCAATGGCTAAAGCGGAGTCAGTGTGATGGTGGAAAATGTTGATCGGTCCAAATGAATCCTGGTAAATGACGGCCTTGTATGAATCTGAGGTTGTAATTCCGCATATTGTCCACTTTTGGTTTGTTGTGACACCCTCCAAATCTCTTGCTATTAATGTTCCAGTGGCTCTTGACCTCACGTAAGTTATATACGGCAGTTTCAAATCGAGGACAGTTCGTATAAAAGCAGCTTGCTTCGCTAAAACGTCAAGCTCCTCATTATAGCGGACGCCAGCGTGGGAATATACCCACACCAGGTAGATTGTCTGCCCCTCGATTTACTGTCAACATATTCCCTTAACACATGCGCTATAAAACGGTTGGTGATTTTATTCCATCTCCGTTGTTCTACGTTTTTAAGGGCACTCTGGGAATCAGACACGATTAACAACTTTAAGAAGATAGTCGAAGCTACGAAACTGAGTGCTTTCTAAATTGCCACTGCTCTAGAAACCGAAGCGGTTTTAATACATCTTTTTTAACATCTTGTACAGTTGCACATCTGGTTGTAAAGACTGTCTTAATACAACTAGCCCGAGAAGTCCTTCTGTCATTTCATCAGAATGAAACAGAACAGCAGGGATAGCAATAGAGAACCATCCGAAACGACTCTGAAAATTACTCAAAAGAAAGATGTCCTGCAAAAAAGTTCGACAAAATTGCACCGCCGCTTACTTGCTCACTTGTGCAGAATATGGTATTGTCAAAACTTTATCGAAAAGAATCTGTATCACAACTTTTACAAATTGTACATAGTTTAAGGCTTCTAATCGGACCCTGCATAGTGACCCGTGCATTCTAGTTAATGTAGTATTATTCTGTGCTGGCTAAGTGTTTAAGAAGACCAAACACCTAAAGTCATCACGCTCTTATTTATCTCACAGGTCGGATAAAATGGTATCGCGACCTCTCTGCGTATAGAGTAAATAGTGTGTGCAAATACGAGAAAGTGTTACAAATGTTTGCGCAGTGTGTGACCAGTCCGGTCCAGCTGGGATGAGGGAAATCGCCCAAAAACCATATCCCGGCAGCCGGCACACCAACCTTTCGCCGTTAACGGGACCACACGGTGGTTCAGGTCGAAAAAATTCGATTTTCGGTTTTCATCATATTTCGACAGATTAAGGTTTTATTTAAGTACTCTGAAAAAGATTTTGCTAAAAAAAATTTTTTCGAGCATTTGAAGAGCATTTTCCTACCATCTGTGTTTATGTGCCACGCCCACTTTTCTGTCACCCACTTTTCTGCATATATTTTGATCTTTATATCCCCTACATTGCACGTTAGGGATTTTTTTTCTCCCGGGTGTGTTGGCTATTCTTGGGATCCAACGGTCAGTATTCTTTTGTTTCTGCTGTTTGTAAACAACACTCTTTCATACATTCGGTTAGTTTTGTTCAAGTGTGATTGCGAGTAGTTGTTACAGAAAACTTGCAGGTATAGTATGGACAGGCAATTAGATGAAGCCGGCCGTAGTGGCCTAGTGGTTCTAGGCGCTTCAGTCTGGAACAGCGCGGCCGCTACGGTCGCAGGTTCGAATCCTGCCTTGGGCATGGATGTGTGTGATGTCATTGGGTTAGTTAGGTTTAGTAGTTCTAAGTTGTAGGGGACTGATGACCTCAGATGTTAAGTCCCACAGTGCGCGTAGACATTTTTGGAATTAAGTGAAATAAAGAAAATCTGGAGGCAATGAAGAGAGATGTTTGGACCATATTCTTCCGTAAGTCCTCTACTGGTAATAAGCCATGTTATGAATTATGTCCATCAAGAGATAATTGGTGGTGCAAATACAACATGGCTCAGGCAACTGGAGAATCTTATTCTCACCAGCATTCTCTTCCTGCTGGTGTTATTACAGCAGTTAAACCTATTTTCAGAGACTTGGCTCATCCTGACCTCCTAAGGGAATGTCTGCATGGGCAGACACAGAACCCAAATGAATGTTTCAACAGCATAATTTGGAACCGCCTTCCTAAAACTGTATTTGTAGGCATGCATACAATGAAACTAGGAGTTCATGATGCTGTTATTACATTCAGTTATGGTAATACTGGAAAGAGTTGGGTACTGAAAAAGCTGGGAATCGATCCTGGTGAAAATATGATCACTCGGCTGCAACATTGCGATAAAATGAGGATAGACGATACAGACAGGTCTGCATCTAGTGTAGCCAAGAAAGCAAGACAAACATCCAGGAAGGTGAAAAAGAAGCTGGTAGACCTGCTAGATGCCAAAGAAGGCCCATCATATGCAGCAGAACAGTTTTAATCATCTGTAAGTAACAAATTTCAAGTTTTTTCTTTAAAGTCAATTTCCCGAAAACTAAAATTTTCAGTACATATGCCCCATTATATCAGAAACGATCACAGATAAATGAACGAAATTTTCAGAGACTCTGCATAACATAAATAGCCACCTCTGGTACTACATTCATTAATATTCCCCGATTAGGAAGCTCACAAAAAAAATTCTGCAGAAAAAACGTTATATTTTTGTTAATAAATTTAAAAAAGTATTTCTTAAAAACTATACAATGGATAAAGCAGATTTTAGTACAGTTGACTGTATTAGCATCATGTAACATACAGTAAAAATTTTAATCTCCTGCATCAAATAGTTTTTGCAGAAATGGGTCAAATACTTGCCTAATTTAACATGGTCTCCTTAATACGCCGTTCGGATTATATCTGTAGCTGGAGTATGTGGCGTCCTCGAAGCGATCGCGTTTATTCGTGAGTATAGCACCTGACATGGAGAGTCATCTACAGCTGTGGAAGTAAATGTGTTTTGAAACAAGATTCTGCCTTGAGAAAAAACAGTTTCCCTCTTTTTCACCTACATAAGTTTCAGTGATGTTTCACAATCATCAGTGGGTTCCCTTTATTATGTAGGTAAGCAGCTGCAACTATGGGGTTTTGGGTTATTTTGGGCTCTTAGGTTAGTGCATAAGTTCATAGCTTTTCTGTTTCGCATGCTGTTATTCCAGTTTCTATGAGTCTACTTATCGATTGTCATTTTTTATTTGTAAATTGCTGTTGCTGTTTGAGTTAACGTATTGCCATTTTGTTATTTGGAGATCGTGATCGGAGCTGTGGACGCTAGAAAATGGATTACCAAGTGGAGAAATCGGAACATTTCCGACATATTCTTCTGTTTGAGTTCAATAGAGAGGTGACAGTAGCGGAGGCAGCCAGAAACATTTACACCATGTATGGGGATAACGCCACTGCACAGAACACGATAAGAAAACGTTTTTTTTAAGTGACTCTCCACGTTCAGGAAGACCATCGGGGTTTGATGAAGATCTTTTAAACGCATTAATCCAAATTAATCCACGTCGTTGTACTCGAGAACTGGCGAGTGTGATGAACTGTGATAATTCCACCATCATGCAACATTTGCATGTAATGGCGAAGATTAAAAAATCGGGTATGTGGGCTTACATGCACTTAGCCAAAATCACAAAACCCATACGTCCAATTATGCTTGCTCGTCATCAGTTAGCTCGTGAACCACACAGACTATTCCTGTCCTGTGTCGCTTCTGATGACGGAAAATTGTGTCTTTTTTGATAGCATAAGGAAAAGAAAGGAAAGACTGAGCCCAAAGATAGCAGCAACTCTGCGTACAAAGACCTGCATGCATCCACAAAAGATGATGTTATGCAATTGGTGGAACAGCGATGGTGCACGACTTGCTTCCCAGAAGTGTAGCCATCACTGCTGACGTCTGTTGTCAACAACTGAGAGGTCTTGCAGGCGCAGTCCAGGAACAACAACCAGGAAGACTGCGTGAAGCGATAAGATTCAACGATAACGCCCGCTCGCATTCTGCTGAACTGACATACGGGAATTCATTCTGCACCCACCTTGTTCACCTAATCTTGCGCCCGCAGATTACACATTTTCCGCTATCTATAGAACAACCTTCAAGGAACTTCCTTTCTGGATGAAAATGCGCTGCGTACATGGCTCAACCAGTTTTTCTGTTGCAAATCATGTGATTGGGTCGAAAAGTTAGCACAGCGTTGGCAGACTGTTCTAAATAATGAAGGAGATATATATTATTGATGACTATTTTGTATTTGTTTTATGTTACACGAGTTTGGATCTTTCCATAGCGTTACTTGAGAACAGAGATCGAGAGGTCCACTACAGATACCAGTGTATTCAATTATTATTTCCTTTCCATCTACTATAGCTTTCTCTATGTGAGAATTTTCTTCAGTTATTAGTATCTCTCGGTGGCTGTTACTGTCTTTACGAACTTTCAGGGAAGTTTAAATGTCGGTTTGTATCTGCTCCATCTCCACAAGGCGTTCTGGAAATCTAGAATGACAGCTGTCGTTCATTATGACCCTTCAATGTTGTGTGGACCTAACTTTAAAATTTTTATCTCTTTGTCCGATGTAAATTGAGTTGCAGTCTTCACATGTGAGCTGGTCGATGCCAAATGTGTTGTAGTTGTCTGTGTTAGTGTTCGTAGTTGTCAATTTGGCCCGTTATGCGATGTTTGCTTTGTAGATTATTTCAGTGCTTGTTTTGTACATTGCCAACCCCCCAATCTGCTTTATTGTTGTAGGTGAGTGTATACCGTTTGTTTGTTATTTTGGATGCTTCTTATTATGTGTGGGTCTGTTCTGAGTAACTGTTTGTTCATTTTATGTGTTTTGTATGACAAGAATCGCTTCCCTCTTTCTTTTAATTTTGTAGTTCACTTTGTTTTATGTCTGTTTGCAACATGTCTCTGTTGCTCACTGTCGTAGTTGTTCTCAGTGAGTGGAAAACCTACATGTAATTCAGATCGAAAACTTAATCTTCTGATATAACGTACCAGAGGTGATCAATAAGTAATGCAACACGTTTTTTTTTTTCTTTTCTGAAATCAGGTTACTTTTATTCAGGATTTCGATACATCTTATTATTCATATACTAAGATGGTATCTGTTCTTTCCATCATTGACAATGAAGCTCGTTAGAATGAAATTACAATTTACAATGAAATGAACGCCCTTAGCTTCTTACAGGCGTTGACATACGTCAAAATGAAAATGTGTGCCCCGACCGGGACACGAACCCGGGATCTCCTGCTTACGTGGCAGACGCTCTATCCATCTGAGCCATCGAGGACACAGAGCACAGCGCGACTACAGGGATTTATCTCTGGCACGCCTCCCCCGAAACCCACATTGTCAACGTATTGTCCCGCACTACATTCGTAGTGCCCCCGCCCATTATACTCATTACTCGCGGCGCGTTGCCGATTCCCGTAATATATATAGTTAAGGCTCACCAGCCACTTGACCATCTTCTTCTTTTGTGTGAATGCACAAACAGTGCCCGAACTCTTACGGGAATCGGCAACGCGCCGCGAGTAATGAGTATAATGGGCGGGGGCACTACGAATGTAGTGCGGGAGAATACGTTGAGAATGTGGGTTTCGCGGGAGGCGTGCCAGAGATAAATCCCTGTAGTCGCGCTGTGCTCTGTGTCCTCGGTGGCTCAGATGGATGCTCTGGCCACACTCATCTTACCAGTCATTCGGCCAGCCGACTCGACCGCATATATGTGTCACAAGATCTCACACAAGGTGTGGTGGACGCCGAACTATGGCCTCAAGCCTATTCTGATCACAGTGCCTATATCTGCACTATACACCTACGCCCCCAACAAGTCTGGCGCAGCAATGGCTTTTGGAAGCTCAACATAACTCATCTCCAGGACCTGGATTGCCGTCGGCAAGTTGCAGCAACGTGGACTGACTGTGAACGCCGCCACCCTCGATACGCCTCGACCCTGGAGTGGTGGCTCCTCTGTGCCAAACCAGCAATCCGTAGGACACTTATGCAATATGGCAAGGACGTGACTGCGTGGCATCGACAGACCCTTGATTTTTACTACGCGACTCTCAGGGACCTCGACGCCTTACCCCCTTCCCCGGAGAGACAACATGATCAAAGCAGAATCAAGGCTCACATACTATCATTGACGAAGCGCCGACTAGAAGGTGCAGTCGTCCGCTCGCGACGGCACGACCGAACGTTTGCGGAGGAACCCACTATGCATCACGTTGTGGCGGATAAGCGCCGACAACGCCAACACTTAATCACACAACTCAGGACACACGACGGTCGCTTATGTACGACCCAAGCAACCATAGTAAAGGCGGTGGAGGATCATTTTCGTCATCTTTACAAGGAAAGAATCGTCGATGACGAGGCCACTACTGAAGTGTTACAGCAGGTAACACGTACTATCGACGAGGCTACCGTGAATGCACTAACAGAGAAAATCTCACTTGAAGAAGTCGAAGACGCCGTGGACAAAGGTGCGGCCAATAAGTCTCCTGGACCTGATGGATTGCCCATCGAATTCTACCGGACTTTCCGTGACATCATGATGCCTCGCTGGGTTATAATGTTCCGCGAACTTACGTCTCCAGACTGTGTTGTGCCGCCAGCGTTTGTAGAAGGACTTCTCATACCGGTACATAAGCCAGGTGGAGGGCTATCGATTAACGACTATCGGCCGCTTACAATGCTGAACGCCGATTACAAGATTTTCACCAGGATTATGGCGAGCCGTATTAAGACGACTTTGCCGATGATCCTCGCTCCTGAACAGACGTCGCAGGGGGGAGAAGCCAACATACACATGGCCACCGGTGACTGCAGGGATTTAATAGCAATCGCTTCTGCGTGCCGTCTGAGAGCGGCGATCGTCTCCGTAGATTTCAACCGCGCCTTTGATAGAGTGCACCACAACTTCCTCCTACGAGTGATGGACTGTATGGGATTCCCCCCGGGCCTCATCGACACCCTACGGCGTCTTTGGACCGCAGCCAGCTCACACGTCCAGGTTAATGGAAGGACGGTAGGACCAGTACCCATTAAGAGGTCTCTACGACAGGGTTGTCCCCTTTCTACCTACCTTTATGCCATCGCACTCGAGCCACTCCTAGGGGGCCTTAACCACCGCCTATCTGGCATCACGCTGCGGGACGTCACCTTTCGCTATAGGACATACGCTGACGACCTGCTACTGCTGGTTCGTTCCAATGACGAAGTTCAAAGCGTACTAACCTGGATTGAGCGATACGGACAGGCCGCCGGCAGTCTTCTGAACATCAACAAGTCGGCGGCGTTGGATATTGGGCGAGGTCTCGGACCGGAAGCCCTCGCTCCCCTCCCACCAGTTTCTGATCTGCGATATTTGGGAATCACGTTCAAGAAAGATGTACGTAAAACAGCTGCAGCAAACTACCGACGGTTATTACAGATCATACGCGCAATGGTGCGACAGAACCTGCTCCGGGACTTGAACCAGCTACAACGTGTTGAATACCTGAACCTCTACGTGGCATCAAAACTCAATCACGTGGCACAAGTCCTCCCACTACCGCTGCAGATAGGTCGCCGGCTTCAAGCGGCCTTCAGTTACTACGTTTCCGCAGGTCATATCTTTAAAGTACGATACGACACTCTTACCCTCCCAGTGCACAAAGGAGGGCTGGGATTGGTCAACGTCAGGGCGAGAGCAGCTAGCCTTTACATGAGCAACATGAGGAAACGATGGAAAAGTCTTTATACCTCTCTCACGGGTCGTTTACTACAGGTTCTGATGCCAGTCTCTAACGTCCCGCCGGTGTCGGTTGCGCACGTCGCACCACAGCTCTCCCATGTGTCGACCTTCATTCTTGATTACAGCTATGTCAGCTCGAACCTCTCCGCCACGCGTCCACCAAAGGCGAAAGATTTTTACACCAACCTTCTGCGTGCTGTTCCCCATAACGTGGTGGAAAACAACTACCCTACGGTTCACTGGCCAAGAGTGTGGAAAACGATACACCACAACTTTCTGTCCTCCACGGTGCGTTCGAAGTGGTATCAGATTGCCAACAAAAAATATGCCACACTACAGCGACTTCACACTATTGGACTGGCAGACTCCCCTTATTGCCCAAATTGTCACCTTTTGGATACTGATGAACATCGTTTTACTTGCGCATCATCGTCCGGAGTTTGGCGACTAACACAGAAGATATTGGCTTGTTACCTCCGGGTCACACCTGATATGATTGACCCTCAGACCCTACTCTGTCCCGATGGAACTTACTTTCCGGCTGCAAAATATCATGCGCTTACATGGTTCAAAGGACTTACAGTCGCCTACATCTTTCGCGACGGAGAGAAAGAGCAGCTTGATTACTGGTGGTTCCTGCAAAATGCGCACAATGCCCTCGAACGCACACCGAAATACCGTACGCTCTTCGCAAATTATTTACGCAGCGTTTTCGTTAACCCCCCCTCTCAGCTGGGGAGTGCCGAGCTGCGGTTGATGTTCTGTGCCGCATCACACAAACGGCTGAACGTTCTGCCTTGTCAGCCATGAGCGAAGGAAGAGACAAGCTGCTGCAAGGATGCTGTTTTCCTTGAGGCACTAGCGAAGCTGAATGCCTCCGTTGCAGATGCCCTTCAAAGGCGCAATTGGAGATATCAGATAACGATGACGAGGCTCCAAGTGGAACCAGTTACATTATTGAAGAACCTTTTAGTTGGAATTACATCAGTGATTTATGTTTTTATTTCTGGATTACTCTTTTATGCCACCTTTGTTGTTGTAACACTTACTTGTAACACTTACTTACTAGAATTCACATGTAACAAAAAAAGTGGCAAAGGATAGCCCTAACCTTGATTTCCCATATTTCCCCTGATATATAGGCAGCTCTCTGGGGTGGGTTTACTCAGGAGCCAACGCCTGAAGTGGATCAGATTTTTTGTTATAGGATGAAAAGTGGCGGTGGCACTTAGTGTTTTTTTTAGTTCCATTTTCCTAAGGGGCTTTTAAGGGAAATTACTTTATAGAGAAAAAAAAATAAAAAAAAAAACAAATAAAAAAAAATAAAAAAAAGATGGTAGAGCACTTGCCCGCGATAGGCAAAAAAAAAATAAAAATAAAAATAAAAAAAAAAAAGATGGATAGAGCGTCTACCATCTAAGCAGGAGATCTCGGGTTCGAGTCCCGGGCGGGGCACACATTTTCATGTGTCCCCGTTGACGTATGTCAACGCCTGTAAACAGCTAAAGGTGTTGATTTCATTGTAATCTTATTATTCCTCTCTCGTTTGGCTACAAAACCCTGCTTTTCAACAAAATCACTGTTGAATGCGATGGCCTTACGCCACCTTACTGGGAGGGAATGTGTGTCCGCATTGGGTAGTGTAGTGGTTAATGTTAAAGCCAACGTCTTGCTGCATCAATAACCTCCCATCATCCACGTACTGGTTCCCACGGAGTGCACCCTTCCTTCGACCAAACAGTTGGAATTTCACTCCATTGCTTGCTGTTTTGTTTCCGATTCGAAGTGATGAACACATGTTTCATCGCCTGTGACAATGTTCAAATGGTTCAAATGGCTCTAAGCACTATGGGACTTAACATCTGAGGTCATCAGTCCCCTAGACATAGAACTACTTAAACTCTACTAACCCAAGGATATCATACACATCCATGCCCGAGGCAGGATTCGAACCTGCGACCGTAACAGCAGCGCGGTTCCAGACTGAAGCGCCTAGAACCGCTCGGTCACAGCTGCCGGCGTGACGATGTTCGACAAAAATTGTGACGATGAGCCTCATAACGCGCAAGAAATCCCGCACAGATGGGCCTTCGCTGCTATTCATGGTCTTCCGTTAGCCGAGAGGAAACCAGTGAGCACACACGTTTGAATAGCCCGACTAGTGCACTAGTGTGTCAGCATTACCAACAGAGACGTCCAGTTGAGCAGCGAGGTGTTTGTGATCGTCGATCACATCGAATGGGGATGTCCGCTCGTCACAGCACTGCAGGAGTCACATATTTGTGCGGCCTGCCGGCACGCGCCTTGTTGCGATGAGGAGAGGCGCTTCCCCCAACCACTCACCGTGCTTTTACTCAACACCAGGCCTCAGAAGATATTCTAAAAGCTCCTTTGAATTCTGCTATACTCTTCTTTTCCATTAAAAAAAATGGACCTCAATGATAGCCCTCTACTCGGAACACACCTCCATTACAGTCGCCATTTTCAAAGCCACGTATAGCGCCGCCACCTATCTTAGCTTTATGATACTGAGTAGGGCTGAAGCGGGAATATTCCAGGGTGTCCCACAGCAAATTCCGCATTACCTAAACTGAAATTGGTAGAGAAAAAAATGTATTGCATCATTTACTGAACGCCCCTCGTATCAGTGGAGGCGGAAATCGCTGACCTAAATTATTTGGTGTCTCTGGGATCCTCCTGTAGACGATAGGATAGCTCGAAATGAAAGCGGTGAGATTTGTACTACTGGTGGGTCTGAAAGCTAGTGCGGCCCGCTGGACAGAGTGATAGACTAAGCCCAGGTGCCCTGTGTGGTGCAGACGCATATTTCGTGCCAGCCTACGGGGGTAGGCGTTAAAACAGATAGAGTAATACACCGAATTTCGCTACGTTTTACCCAAATCTGTAATTACGCTACTCGTCTAGTTGTAACTTGCATATCGTTGCAGAAAATGGAGAGGCGGCAAGCGCTGATAAGGAGACTCCGTCGCTTTATCCAGAGAAACTCAAGGCAATGACAGAAGAAGGTGGGGTATACCAGCCAAACCATATTCAACGTAGATGAAACTAATCTCTTCTCGAAGAATATGCCTAAAAGAACTTCTAGCGCACGTGAAGAGAAAACCTTTCCGAAGAGCGATTGGCAGTAGTGATTGACGCGTGCTACACATGTCATTTATTATATGGAAAGAAGTACTGACGGAGGAAAAACAACTATCTTTCTTCAATAGAAAAAAGTGGCTGGCGTGAAAGCATAGCCCAGCAACGTCTGGAACAAATTCAAGCAAATTTTTTAATGTAAAAAGACTAAACTCCTACCGAACAGGCCATGAAGGCCCAACGGTACTGACCGGCCGCCGTGTCGTCCTCAGCCCACAGGCGTCCCTGCATGCGGTTATGGAGAGGCATGTGCTCAGCACACCGCTCTCCCAGTCCTAGGTCGGTTTCCGAGACCACAGTCGCTACTGTTCAATCAAGTAGCTCCTCAGTTTGCCTTACAAGGTCGGAGTGCACCCCCTTGTCAATAGCGATCACCAGAGCGGATGGTCTCCCGCCCAAGTACTAGCCCAGCCTGACAGCGCTTAACTTGGGTGATCTGACGGGAACTGGTGTTACAGTTGGGTCAAGGCCGTTGGCTAAATTTTTTAGGTACATGACTCATTATTTACGTTGTATGTAAAATTAAGATACCGCGCTACCCTTACATGAAGAAAATGAGCGTATGGCTTTGTTCAGTTTTAACGATTTCAGCTGTTTCTCAACACCACTGATACTAGTACATACACTCCTGGAAATTGAAATAAGAACACCGTTAATTCATTGACCCAGGAAGGGGAAACTTTATTGACACATTCCTGGGGTCAGATACATCACATGATCACACTGACAGAACCACAGGCATATAGACACAGGCAACAGAGCATGCACAATGTCGGCACTAGTACAGTGTATATCCACCTTTCGCAGCAATGCAGGCTGCTATTCTCCCATGGAGACGATCGTAGAGATGCTGGATGTAGTTCTGTGGAACGGCTTGCCATGCCATTTCCACCTGGCGCCTCAGTTGGACCAGCGTTCGTGCTGGACGTGCAGACCGCGTGAGACGACGCTTCATCCAGTCCCAAACATGCTCAATGGGGGACAGATCCGGAGATCTTGCTGGCCAGGGTAGTTGACTTACACCTTCTAGAGCACGTTGGGTGGCACAGGATACATGCGGACGTGCATTGTCCTGTTGGAACAGCAAGTTCCCTTGCTGGTCTAGGAATGGTAGAACGATGGGTTCGATGACGGTTTGGATGTACCGTGCACTATTCAGTGTCCCCTCGACGATCACCAGAGGTGTACGGCCAGTGTAGGAGATCGATCCCCACACCATGATGCCAGGTGTTGGCCCTGTGTGCCTCGGTCGTATGCAGTCCTGATTGTGGCGCTCACGTGCATCGCGCCAAATACGCATACGACCATCATTGGCACCAAGGCAGAAGCGACTCTCATCGCTGAAGACGACACGTCTCGATTCGTCCCTCCATTCACGCCTGTCGCGACACCACTGGAGGCGGGCTGCACGATGTTGGGGCGTGAGCGGAAGACGGCCTAACGGTGTGCGGGACCGTAGCCGAGCTTCATGGAGACGGTTGCGAATGGTCCTCGCCGATACCCCAGGAGCAACAGTGTCCCTAATTTGCTGGGAAGTGGCGGTGCGGTCCCCTACGGCACTGCATAGGATCCTACGGTCTTGGCGTGCATCCGTGCGTCGCTGCGGTCCGGTCCCAGGTCGACGGGCACGTGCACCTTCCGCCGACCACTGGCGACAACATCGATGTACTGTGGAGACCTCACGCTCCATGTGTTGAGCAATTCGGCGGTACGTCCACCCGGCCTCCCGCATGCCCACTATACACCCTCGCTCAGGCCGTCAACTGCACATACGGTTCACGTCCACGCTGTCGCGGCATGCTACCAGTGTTAAAGACTGCGATGGAGCTCCGTATGCCACGGCAAACTGGCTGACACTGACGGCGGCGGTGCACAAATGCTGCGCAGCTAGCGCCATTCGACGGCCAACACCGCGGTTCCTGGTGTGTCCGCTGTGCCGTGCGTGTGATCATTGCTTGTACAGCCCTCTCGCAGTGTCCGGAGCAAGTATGGTGGGTCTGACACACCGGTGTCAATGTGTTCTTTTTTCCATTTCCAGGAGTGTAGTTAACTAGTACAAATGTAAGAAGAGTTTCTTCTATTTTCACTCCCAAAAAATTGAACCATCGTCCACCAACTTTTTTGCGTACTTCTTAGCTAGACATAATTAAAAGTTTCCTCAGGATTCAGATGATGCTGCGGGGCGAAATTAGGTAGTGATAATAAATATTGGTAACTAAGGGGTCGTCAACTATTGTTTCAAAAACCGTTTCCTTTAATAGATTTCAGTTTCGAAAGTCATTTAGTTAATTGGTCATACTCGATTTGGTGCATGTACACAGGGAACGACGTTGATCATTATTTTAGTAACAGCACTCTTTAGATCTTATTATTGATTAAACGACGGGGAACATTTAGAGTATTTGTGCCTTCACCCTTCTGCGTGATCATTTCAAGCAAAACTAATTTCAGGATTGTTGCATTACATTACAAACTTAAAGCCGCAATGTTAGAAATCAAAATCTCAAAACAGTCTCACTTTTTCTCGGAACTATGTATATACATTTTCAAGAAATACATTATTGATGGTTACAATGTCTGTGTTTATACAGTGTCTATATCTTCACATTACAAAGTCCTTCAGACATGCATGAATGTCTGAAGGAACAAACACTGCTCTCAGGATTACATCTGCGGTAAATATTACGAAATGAAATCACGTTTTGCGAATCCTGATTGAAGTCATCTGTTTGCGACTCTTGAAAATTTGTGCCCCACAAGGATTCAAACCCGGATTTCCCGCCAATAGCGATGGTCGCCTTATCCGCTGTCCGAGCACGCCTACAGGACCGTCCAAACTTTTACATGTCATGGAGCCCACAACCCTTACTCTTGCACATTTCGTGAAACTCTTGCACATTTCGTGAAATACTTAATATCTTATTTTGGCTCTGAATAAATTATATCACTTTATCGAATTAAGTTTTAATATTTTTGGAAATTTATTGTAAGATCCTATGGGACCAAACTGCTGAGGTCATCGGTCCTTAGTCTTACACACTACCTAATCTAACATAAACTAACTTCCACTAAGGACGACTCACACGCCCATGCTCGAGGAAGGACTCGAACCTCCGACGGGGACGGGTGGGGGGAGGGGGGGGGGGACTGTACGAACTTTGGCAAGGAACGCAAGACCGCGCGGAGTAGCCGCAAGTTTTAATAGTAGTTGCAACAGCAGTGTATGATGGTACCACAACAACACCTACAAATGCATGTTCATTTCAGTTTTGTAACAACAAATTAATGATGTCCAATGATGACTTAGTCGGTCGCACCCAATCTTCTTGCTTTCGCAGACTCGCACCGCGTGTTCATATAAAGGCCAACTTTGCGGACCGTTTTTACGTAATACAGGAGGGGCTTAGGTTCGGCCGAAGTTTCGTTCGGTTGACGTGAAACGTAAGAAAACAAAGCGAAAAATCAGTTCTTGCGCCTTTCATAAAGTAATAGAAATATGAAATGCTTCTTACTGAAAAATCTCTATGTGAGACGTTCCACTGGTTCTGTTGAGCTGACCTTGTAGCTTTAATCGACGATGCAACTCTTGCTTTTGGTCTGGGGGAAAGATGCACGACAGAGCATTTCATTAGATAGCCACAGTGGCACTTTAATATTCAGATCTTGTGATTTCTCAATTTATATTTTATGTTTCACACACTTGTAGGCCTAGTAAGTGTCAGCAGCTATTGTTGGGGCGCATTTTCTCTGACCATTTCCGCTGCTACCTGTGGACCTCGGTCGAGTAACGTAGAGCACTACATTTGGGGGCTGCTTAAGTGAAGGTGCCTTTTCAAGTCATCTCTAGTAAGTGAACGTTTACAAGTTGGAATGTGTAAAACTTAATTTACTTTGAGATTCTAATGCGGTTTCTTTTAAAATGCAACCACTGCAAATTATACTGTAAAATTTATTGCAGGTAGGGAATGCTATCATATTTATTAATATCTCTTATGTGTGAATGTGTTATGTGTCTACTGTGTTTTCGTGTTAAAATCGATTTTGTTTCATTTCCGAGTTTCCTTTTTCTTGTAGCCTGCGAGGAGGTGATAGCAACCACGTGCTTCTCGTGTGGTCTACTGAGCTTTCACCTCTGCCAATTCACCTTCTCTTACTGTGACCTTTCAATAATTGTCTGCGTGTGTGATTTTGCTTAACACGAATATCTTTCGCGAGTTCTATGTTTTAGATTGTGCTTGTTACCTGAGTTAGAACAGGTGCGTTCTCGAAACGTGAGCCTTCAACCAAATATTATCATTTATTCGAGTTCACTGGTCAACCTAAATTTCATACTGTGTGCCAAATTGCTTTTATTCATCATTTCCGAAGTGGGCAATTTCTGTCCAAGTTACCAACCACGTGGTAGACAGGCAGAATTAGTTACTCTCTGGCCCAATCCGCATAAGTTTGGTGTAAGAAATTATACTTACGTTTTGTATTCTGCTTTCTGCGTGGTTTGTTAGTATGAACGTGCCTTTGTGTGTTATTCGATGAATCCATTTTTTTTTACTCATCCTACATTCATTACATTGCATTACATTACAAACTTGAAGCCGCTGTCCGCAAATTTAGTTGCCTCAAACGTTTAGTCTATGGTGGAAGTATTCATTAAGATTATAATGTAGAATGAATCACACTCATTCATCTCACTGTACTGCCAGGCATTTTTCCTGTACTGAGGCTCAGGAGGACTACTGAAGAACCGTGTGCCGTCCCCGCGTACCTCTGCACCCACCCAAGTGATGTCTTAAGACAAGTGATGACACGACAGCCGGCAGGCATCGCGTACTCGTTCCACCTCTGGACCTGGTGACGGAGTTACACTTTTATGTCTTAGATTGGAAAAGTGCGGTAAGTCTGTTAAGGTGACAGCATACAACACGCTACAGTAGTGGAAATCAGTATAAAGGCAGGATTTCTACGAAAGGTGTCTCGCGTCCGTCGGCCGTCGTAATTTAATTTATTACTTACTACTGAAATTGATTGGTAATGGTGATTGTTGCCGACTTACGTGCTGGTAGTATCAAAATGATATTTCGTTCAATTTTGATTTACAATTAAATGCTTTTATGAAGTTGTCTCTTTTTTAACAATATTAATCTTCAGTGGAAATTATTTGTTACGTTAATGAACGTTAGACTCACTCAATCTTAAAAGATGAGCATATAAGTTGAACAATGGAATAAACTTTTCATACTTATTTCCTCGGCTAGTCAGCACACTTTAAATAAAAAAATGTTTAGTTATTAATTACAATTGCGACCCACACACGCGCGAGGGTATTTTTTCTTACCTCCGTTAACCATTGTGTTGTAGTCGGAGTCCTGGCTCTGGTTCTCGGCTGTGGTACTGAAAACAAGAACCTTAAAGCTACGTATTTTCTGCAGCGTCGGGCGGCTGTGGAGAAAAATGTATATTATGTTAATAGCGGGAGAGTTTTTCGCTTCCGCTAATTTTTATAAGTTAATACCGCCACGTAATGGCGTCGTTGGCTGCATTACACTATTGCACATTATATTCTGGTAATGTCAATTAACAGCTCCGCCATTACACCAGTGATGCAAGTGAAGCAGCAAGATGATGAAATTCCAAGTGATCAACTATCATATAGAAACCTTTCACACTATTTTCATAACACATAACCGATGCAAATCTATCTGCATCCTATACAGACTGTGATATACATACTCAACCACAAGGAAGAAAACCAGCAGAAGGCATCACTGATTTCGATTCCTAGCTATTCACTGCCCCCCCCCCCCCCTCCTACCCCCAAATGCCACACCAGCAGCTACAGTAAAAAATGATGGACAAAGAGTTCTAGATTAATCTAGTTTAAGACTGTTTATTTTTAAGTAAAATTTCTCTATATGTATGTATGTATAAACGCCTGAAGATGAACAGAACATGTTCGAAACGCGTTGCATTATGTCAGATTAAGCATAAAATAAAAGTGACTGGTAGCAGAAACTTGAAATAAATAATTATCCCACACAGTCACGGTGCACAAACATAGCCATTATGGCTGCAAATAATCTTCATAGACAAATCTGGAGCACTCCACGAAGTACACCAGACAACGCACGGACATCGTCAAATGCTGCAGGTATCCTGGCCAGAAGCGGCTATTCGTCGGGAGCCGGTGTGGCGTACAAGATAAGATGCTTTTGATGTACCCCACAAAAGAAAGTTAAGAGGAGTGAGGTGGCCATGCAACGTGACATCTTATTGCGTTTCATATGACACATGTTGTTAATGTTGTGGTCTTCAGTCCTGAGACTGGTTTGATGCAGCCCTCCATGCTACTCTATCCTGTGCAAGCTTCTTCATCTCCCAGTACTTACTGCAACCTACATCCTTCATCTCTTGGTCTCCCTCTACGATTTTTACCCTCCACGCTGCTCTCCAATGCTAAATTGGTGATCCCTTGATTCCTCAAAACATGTCCTACCAACCGGTCCCTTCTTTTTGTCAAGTAGTGCCACAAACTACTCTTCTCCCCAATTCTATCCAATACCTCCGCATTAGTTATGTGATCTACCCATCTAATCTTCAGCATTCTTCTGTAGCACCACATTTCGAAAGCTTCTATTCTCTTCTTGTCCAAACTAGTTGTCGCTCCATGTTTCACTTCCATACAAGGCTACACTCCAACAAATACTTTCAGAAACGACCTCCTGACACTTAAATCTAAATTCGATGTTAACAAATTTCTCTTCTTCAGAAACGATTTCCTTGCCATTGCCGGTCTATATTTTATATCCTCTCTACTTCGACCATCATCAGTTATTTTGCTCCCCAAATAGCAAAACTCCTTTACTACTTTAAGTGTCTCGTTTCCTAATCTAATTCCCTCAGCATCACCCGATTTAATTTGACTGCATTCCATTATCCTCGTTTTGCTTTTGTTGATATTCATCTTATATCCTCCTTTCAAGACACTGTCCATTCCGTTCAACTGCTCTTCCATGTCCTTTGCTGTCTCTGACAGAATTACAATGTCATCGGCGAACCTCAAAGTTTTTATTTCTTCTCCATGAATTTTAATACCTACTCCGAATTTTTCTTTTGTTTCCTTTACTGCTTGTTCAACATACAGATTGAATAACATCGGGGAGAGGCTACAACCCTGTCTCACTCCCTTCCCAACCACTGCTTCCCTTTCATGCCCCTCGACTCTTATAACTGCCATCTGGTTTCTGTACAAATTGTAAATAGCCTTACCCTCCCTGTATTTTACCCCTGCCACCTTCAGAATTTGAAAGAGAGTATTCCAGTTAACATTGTCAAAAGCTTTCTCTATGTCTACAAATGCTAGAAACGTAGGTTTACCTTTTCTTAATCTTTCTTCTAAGATAAGTCGTAAGGTTAGTATTGCCTCACGTGCTCCGACATTTCTACGGAATCCAAACTGATCTTCCCCTAGGTCCGCTTCTACCAGTTTTTCCATTCGTCTGTAAAGAACTCGCGTTAGTATTTTGCAGCTGTGACTTATTCAACTGATAGTACGGTAATTTTCACATCTGTCAACACCTGCTTTCTTTGGGATTGGAATTATTATATTCTTCCTGAAGTCTGAGGGTGTTTCGCCTGTCTCATACTCACCAGATGGTAGAGTTTTGCCATGACTGGCTCTCCCAAGGCCGTCAGTAGTTCTAATGGAATGTTGTCTACTCCCGGGTCCTTGTTTCGACACAGGTCTTTCAGTGCCCGGTCAAACTCTTCACGCAGTATCTTATTTCCCATTTCATCTTCATCTACATCCTCTTCCATTTCCATAATATTGTCCTCAAGTACATCGCCCATGTATAAACCCTCTATATACTCCTTCCACCTTTCCGCCTTCCCTTCTTTGCTTAGAACTGGGTTTCCATCTGAGCTCTTGATATTCATACAAGTGGTTCTCTTCTCTCCAAAGGTCTCTTTAATTTTCCTGTAGGCAGTATCTATCTTACCCCTAATGAGATAAGCCTCTACATCCTTACATTTGTCCTCTAGCCATCCCTGCTTAGCCATTTTGCACTTCCTGTCGATCTCATTTTTGAGACGTTTGTATTCCTTTTTGCCTGCTTCGTTTACTGCGTTTTTATATTTTCTCCTTTCGTCAATTAAATTCAATATTTCTTCTGTTACCCAAGGATTTCTAGCAGCCCTCGTCTTTGTACCTACTTTATCCTCTGCCGCCTTCACTACTACATCCCTCAGAGCTACCCATTCTTCTTCTACTGTATTTCTTTCCCCCATTCCTATCAATTGTTCCCTTATGCTCTCCCTGAAACACTCTACAACCTCTGGTTCTTTCAGTCTATCCAGGTCCCATCTCCTTAATTTAGCACCTTTTTGTAGTTTCTTCAGTTTTAATCTACAGTTCATAACCAATAGATTGTGGTCATATTGGTGATAAATCCTCTAACAGTTTTGGAAGACCTTGTTCGATGAAGACTTTGTGTCTCACTTTCGTTCGCACGCTTCCACTAGCTCAAGAGTACTTGCAAGTTTCTATTTCAAAGTCATACTTCGAGTCCTCTGTCAGCACGTTCAATCTGCGCACCACCTTCTGGATTCTGTATGTAGAAGCAGAACTCATTCAGGAAAACGACGGGGGAACAACACCTAGTAGATCGGAATGAGGTTTGAAGTGTACACTTGCAGAATAAAAGCGTTGTGTCTTAAGCGGTGCGCTACGTACCGGAAAACCGGACGTGGGGCAGCTACGGCTACAAGTAACCCGTCGCGCCAGTGGGGAGGAAGAGACCAGCAGCTCTCGAGCGGAGGGTCGCGGCGGCCGGTTTGGCTGTGGGAGCGAGTCTGCGGATTACAAAGCGGCCCGGCTGGTAATGCGCGAGGCAAACACGCGGTCTTTGTGGGCTCGCACCGCGCACAATGCGGCGACAAAACAGCGGCGGCGCCGAGCCGCCAGTCACATCAGATAACGGCGTCCGCTCTCCAGGCGCTGCGTCTGCGGCTGCGGCTGCGGCGCTCGTGCAGACGAGCCGGGGCGCCAGGAGGTGTCAACGATCCCGGGGCAAGCGGCGGTCCATGGGGCTAGACACTCCTGACCACTGATATTACAAGAACTAAAGCAACACATTTTTTCTGGAAGCAGGTCGGTCTTATTCAGCATTCCAATACACCATGTTATTCCCCAATCTTTTCGCGACAGAATCCTATTTTTCAACATAATCTCCGTTCATTGCGACGGCCTCACGCCAACTTCGAGGGTCCGAAAGACCATATGGTACCACTCTACTGTCAGCGTCGGAGCCAACGTCCTGCCGCATCAACAATCTCCCCATCATCCACTTACTGCTTCCCATGGAGTGCATCCTTCAGTGGGCCAAACAGATGCACGTCGGAAGATGGGAGATTCGGGTTGCTGGGTGGATGACGAAGAACAGTCCTTCGTTGTCATCGAGAAGGAGAAATTCGATTGTATTTTTGGGACGACGAACGGACTGACGTCGTTTCTTCAAAAACCAGAGGGTAACACAATGCGTTCCAGAGTTGATCGTTGCACCGTAACGGACGACATCAAACAGAATAACCCCTTCAGAGTGTCCGCCCCGAAAGCTGAGTGGTCAGTGTGACTGATTGCTGTCCTACGGGCCCGGGTTCGATTACCGGCCGGGTAAGGAATTTTCTCCACTCAAGACTGGGTGTTGTGCTGTCTTCATCATCATTTCATCCCCATCCGACGCGCAGGTCGCCCAATGTGGTGTCGAATGTAATCAGACCTGCACCAAGGCGGCCGGACCTGCCCCGCAAGGGCCCTCCAGCCAATGACGCCAGACGCTCATTTCCATTTACCCCCTCAGAAGTGCATCGCCATAACTTCACCAGTTAAGAGAGTTGAGAGTGCGCATTTTAACTTGTTCTTCAGAGGAAAGGTAGTGTGGCAACACTCCACAGATTGCCGTTTTATTTCCGGTTGGAAGTGATGGACCAATGTTTCATCATCTGTAACGACGTTCGACAAAAAATTGGCACTATCAGCCTCGTAAGGTACAAGCAGTTCCGCACAGATGGTTTCTCGTTGCTCTTAATGGTTTTCCGTTAGGCGGCGAGGAGCCCTGCTGGTGCAAACCTTTGAGTGACCCGACTGATGGACGAGAGTGTTAGCACTATCAACAGAGACGTCCAGTTGAGCAGCGAGGTGTCAGATTGTGATCCGTCAATCTCCTCCAGTGAGAGTGTCCGCACGTTCCAACAGTGCAGGAGTCACAACTTTGTGCGGCTGGCCGGCACTCGGGAAATCAGACAGGCTTGCGCGACCTTGTTGCAATGACCACTGACGCCTCGTCCAGGTGTCCGTAGACATCCTGCAAGCGCCTATGAAATATTTGCAAGGCTCTGGCTTTCCGCAAAGAAAAAGGCTCAATAATGGCTGCTCTCTGCTTGGAACGCACATCCGCACATACGCCTTTCTTAATGCTACGTATAGCGCCAAAACCTATCGGAACTTCATGAAACTATGGGGCCTGACGCGGGAATATTCCACAATGTCACGCAACAAATTCCGCATTCTTTTTCAACCGAAGTTTGCCGAGAAAAAGATATATGTTCCATTACTTATTGAACGTGCCTCGTATAACACGACAAAGGAAGTAGTATGTAGTAGATTAGGAAGAATAAAAGATTACATTCATAGGTTGTTTGGGGGTCTATGGGATGCGAAGTGTAGTAATCAGAGCATTAACATCAGGCTTGACGTCGAGCAGCACTGGGCTTGGGTGATAGATACGTGCACATATTTCACACTAGTTCAACTATACGCTGTAGTTCATCAGCCATAGTGGCTGTCGAGATTTTTTCAATGTGAGAGATACGGAGAAAGTGCTGGCCAGACCAGCAGTACAACTTTGAGGTAGGTCTAAACAGCACGAATAACATGCGTTCTTTCGTTATTTTGTCAAGGAGACCTAGAAGATAGGGCAAACCCCCTAAAACCGCTGTCGGGACAAAAAGTTCCATCTCCATTCGATGCGTTTCCAGGACATTCTTGACTTTTTTTTTTAGGGGATGAGTTTTTCTGTAAAAGTTGAACCGTGGTACTACTCAATTCCTTAGAAAATCAGAAATTACAATCTCACCACAATTATTTAAAGGAAATAGGAAGCCCGAGATCACTGGTGATGGACAAGCTTGTGATTGTTTCACAATTTTGACTCAAAACAGAATTTATTATAAACTTCAATTCGGACATTTGCTTTCTTACTGACGCAATATACAAATCTTCACTTTAATTGAACTACGTAAACACGAATAAGAATCATATTTTACGTCCGCAACCAAAATCATAGATAGTAGGCACGATGAATAATCAATAATAAACAATCGTTCTTGTTTAACCATATCTCAAAGACATAAATGCCACGTCGGTGGTTCTACATATTTCTCGTTTCGTCTCGAATAATAAGCTACTAGAGCGTTGACGTTTAATACACTACTGGCCATTAAAATGGCTACACCAAGAAGAAATGCAGATGACAAACGAGTATTCATTGGACAAATTTATTATACTAGAACTGACATGTGATTACATTTTCACGCAATTTGGGTTCATAGATCCTGAGAAATCAGTACACAGAACAACCAACTCTGGCCGTAATAACGGCCTTGATACGCCTGGGCATTGAGTCAAACAGAGCTTGGATGGCGTGTACACGTACAGCTGTACATGCAGCTTCAACATGACACCACAGTTCATCAAGAGTAGTGATTGGCGTATTGTGACGAGACAGTTGCTCGGCCACCATTGACCAGACGTTTTCAATTGGCTAGAGATCTGGAGAATGTGCTTGTCAGGGCAGCAGTCGAACATTTTCTATATCCAGAAAGGCCCGTACAGGACCTGCAACATGCGGTCGTGCATTATCCTGCTGAAATGTAGGGTTTGGCAGGGATCGAATGAAGAGTAGAGCCGCGAGTCGTAACACATCTGAAATGTAACGTCCACTGTTCAAAGTGCCGTCAATGCGTCAAGAGGTGACCGAGACGTGTAACCAATGGCACCCCTTTCCATCACGCCGTGAGATACGCCAGTATGGCGATGACGAATACACGCTTCCAATGTGCGTTCACCGCGATGTCGCCAAACACGGATGCGACCATCGTGATGTTGTAAACAGAATCTGGATTCATACGAAAAAAATGACGTTTTGCCATTCGTGCACCCAGGTTCGTCGTTGACTACACCATCGCAGGCCCTCTTGTCTGTGATGTAGCGTCAAGGGTAACCGCAGCCATGGTCTCCGAGCTGATAGTCCATGCTGCTGTAAACGTCGTCGAACTGTCCGTGCAGATGGTCGTTGTCTTGCAGACGTCCCCATCTGTTGACTCAGGGATCGAGATGTGGCTGCACGATCCGTTACAGCCATACGGATAAGATGCCTGTCATCTCGACTGCTAGTGATGCGAGGCCGTTGGGAACCAGCACGGCGTTCCGTATTACCCTCCTGAATCCACCGATTCCATATTCTGCTAACAGTCATTGGATCCCGACCAACGCGAGCAACAATGTCGCGATACGATAAACCGCAATCGCGGTAGGCTACAATCCGACCTTTATTAAAGTCGGAAACATGATGGTACGCATTTCTCCTCCTTACACGAGGCATCACAACAACGTTCCACCAGGCAATGCCGGTCAACTGCTGTTTGTGTATGAGATATCGGTTGGAAACTTTCCTAATGTTAGCACATTGTAGGTGTCGCCGCCGGCGCCAGCCTTGTGTGAATGTTCTGAAAAGCTAATCATTTGTATATCACAGCATTTTCTACCTGTCGGTTAAATTTCGCGTCTGTAGCACGTCATCTTCGAGGTGTAGAAATTTTAATGACCAGTAGTGTACAAAAGGAACTAATCTAAGAAATATCAAAAAGTCATGAATCCTTATCCACCTCCTACAACAGTTAGAAGAGGGAGAGGGGTTAAAATTTTGCTATCGGACAAAAATGTTCAGTTCGCAGTTCTTGTGTTAACACGTCAGAAATGTAACGCCTGTAGTGCAAATTACAGGTTATGTGAACGACAGGTAATCGTGTTGTACACTCAGTGCCACCTCAATCTTCAGGCAAGGTGCAGACCTCATGTGACAACGCATCTGGTAACATTGATTTTCCTCGCAACATACAAACAAAGATTTGCCCGCAGTGACGCTGAATGTGGAAGCGGAACTCTGAAAAGAGGACGTGGTGCCTTCTGTGCCCAGAGCTGTCGTTGGGAGCATCGTTGTCGGCGCGCTTCCTCGCTACTTCGAGAATCTAGGCCACAACAACAGTCGTTGTGCTGACAGCCTTTGTGATTAGACTGCGTGTCGGCACCTGTCTTCCTGCAAACGAGCCCATGTCCTGACTCACGAAGCATGACGTGCTCCCAATCCTCCACAGTTGAGCAAATAATGTGTCTGTTTTCATGGGTGCTGTGATCCTGCGTTGTGATGAAGACTGCTCTCAGAGCCCCTCAATTCAATATTCGCATGGCAGTTATAGGATATTGACCAACACGAGCAGCAATATCATGGAACGATAAACCACAATCTCGAAAGGTCTTGGTCCTGCCTCTGTCGAAATCCGATACGATGTAGCAGCTGTACCTCAACATCTGTACTACTACCCTGCAATTTACAATTAAGTGCCTGGCACAGGGTTCATCGAACCAATTTCGCACCATATCCCTACCGTTCCACCCTCAAAGAGCGCTCGAGAAAAACGAACTCTTAAATCTTTCTACGCAGGCTCTGTTGTCTCTGATTTTATTAGAATGAGTGTTTCTTCCAGTGTAAGTCGGAATCAACAAAACATTTTCGCATCCCGGGGAATAAGTACCGTAACAAAGAATGCCTTTGACGCCCCAACGCACGAGAGTTCAGCTTCAACGTTACGACTGCGTATGCAGGCTGGCCAACATCTAAAGTGGAATTAATCTGAGGCAACATAGTTTGACACTAGAAATGAATTTTCACACATCTGTCTTCTTTGCCACTAACTGCGAAATAAATCCACTGTACCTCAGGTGGTCACTCGCGGTGCCACAACTCACAGGTTTAATACCTCTGGACTTTAGGCCTTTCGAAGTCTTTCACGATTTCAAACCAGAGGACTGCAATCGGTTCTGAGAATGGTGCTGCAAAACGCTAGTTCGGCTCCGACTCAGCGCTCGAAAGCAGTCTGCCTCCTGCATGAACTGGAAACCACCCCTGGAACCTTTATTGATATTAGGCGTCTCGTGGACTGATGACTTTGGGAGGGCTGCTATCGTGAAAAAACACATATTGACTGTCTACTGGCTCTCGACGTCGTCGGGGATGGGATTAGCTGGAGATTACAGGACAGCGGAGCGCTGCTGAGCTAAACTACTCGCGGCTCTCGTCGCAGGTGCACGGGGAGCAGCAGCTGTGGCAGCGGCAGGTACTGTAAGGGCGGCCAGATCGGCTTACGGCTCGCACGCAGTGACAACCGCGGACCGACACGCCGGGCCGACACCCGTCCAACCGGACGAACCTCGCCCGGCCTCTTGTCAACACGGCGCCTCCACCTGTCGCTCAGCTCACCAGCAACTCTCCCCGCTCCGTAAGCGACTCCAGGGGCTAGAATTCCATCTGCAAGCAGTTTTGCTTAGTACCGACTGACAAGGAATAAGGTAAAGCGATGTTCAGCCTGACGTGATCTGCATCTACAGGTGCACTCTGCAAGCCAGCTACGGACCACGTGATAATTTCAGTTTCTTCTCCTCTGATCTCTTTCTTTTCCTCTGCATTTTTTCATCTTTCCTCCGTTTCCTTTTTTTCCCCTTTAGTCTACTTCACGTTAATTCCCTTGTTCCTTCTGCCTTGGAAGCGTCCTAAACCTACCACTTTTACCTGCAAATATCCCTTTCTGCCAATTCTTCTCCTTTTATGTAGTGTATTTCTAAACCATTTTTAACTTCTGGGATCCAGCTCGTTAATTTGTTCTGCTCTAGATACTTGACTATTTGTTTTGTCAACCTATTATGGTTAAGCCTATACAGATTTCCCAAAAATCACTTTTTGTTTCTTATTGGTTCTCTCATTGTTTCGATACAGTTCTGCAACAAAAATGAGTGTGAAAGGGGAAAGGGTCGCGTGCAGAATAGCGACTCGGGAGGGGGGGGGGGGGGGGGGGAGGGGCGGTTCTTGGTGTTCGGTTCCTGTTTGAGCCAGGTATATGAGGTAAAACGTTTTTGGTTTAGGTTGGACCAGCGACCTGTCGTATAGCCTTTCGAAGATCTGTCATACTGTAGCTGAAAAAAAAAAATGGCTCTGAGCACAATGGGACTTAACATCTGAGGTCATCAGTCCCCTAGAACTTAGAACTACTTAAACCTTACTATCCTAAGGACATCACACACATCCATGCCCGAGGCAGGATTCGAATCTGCGACCTTAACGATAGCGCAGTTCAGGACTGAAGCGCCTAGAACCGCTCGGCCGCAGTGGCCGGTGTACTGTAGCTATGTTACAGTATATTAACTGTAGCTGGCGCCCAAGCAAATTGCGGTAATCGATTAATTCCTTTTGCAAAATATTTTAATTAGGCTAAAATTAATGCGTAGATAATGGCACTATTTGTATGTGCACCGTTCTGATTTTATATGCAAAAACAGTCTCCCCAGTTCGAATTTTTCGTGCAAAACAACAGTCGCCCTTAATTAGCTCAGACTGGAGCGAGACTTACGGCTCCGATCTGGTCCACCAATGTGTCGGACATTGGTCTAAGATAAGTTTAAACCGAAAAAATCTTGCTTCGTTGAAATTTTGCGTGCAAAAAATACATTTTTCTGCGAGGTTTTTGAAGGGCGCCACTTCTATACTTGAAACTTGTACGAATCAGTTTAAACTAAGCACAAAATTAGGTAAATGGATGTCATCAGAACGTTTTTTTTTTATCCAATAATGTGTATCCATTGTCGAGATACTATGGTTTGAAGTCCAGATAAATTTATCACGTAAAATTCGTTTTACGTGCATTGAATGCGTGGAAACGGTTTAAAGTCAATCAAGTAAATGCAAACGCCTTCTTACCATAAAACTGTAAGTACTTTTGTTAGTTTGTTTACAAACGCCTATTCGGTGTTTCAGACTTGTGCGAATCGGTCCAAATTTTGTAAATAGGCAGACAAATCCATTGCCACGATGTAAACAACATGGCTTGAAAGACAATAAAGAAACCTGTACTGGAGTAGTCATCGCCCAAGTCAACAAAAATCTACATCGGTTATCAGGCGATGGCGGTCTAACGTCAAAATTATGGTAGAGCAAAAGTTGGGGACCAGAAATAAAAATTCTCCTATCGTAGCACAAAAAAGTCGAATGTGTCCTGCACGTAGTTAGGGATGTAAAAGAAGGGAACTAGTTTTCGACTTACCTGATGGGTTGAAAGACATTTAAATTCAAATATCTTTAAGATATTCGCACTTCTTTCTTGTTAGTATTAGTACTCATGTCATATAATATAATGCATTCTGCCAAGTAAAGTAACATGATACACGATGTCATGTTGTATAAAGTAAGACATGCCATCATGTCATCCGACATGGCATTTTTCATGTCTTATGATACAACATAACGTGTCATTAAAGTTTAGGATGCATGCGATGTATGCATCCCCATTCTGGGACAATTCCTTTTACAGGTGCATCGCTACTCTCCGATACTTCTTATTGTAGATGCATACCAATCTCTACAATCATAGAAATTTGTTCAAAATGGTTCAAATGGCTCTGAGCACTATGGTACTCAACTGCTGTGGTCATCAGTCCCCTAGAACTTAGAACTACTTAAACCTAACTAACCTAAGGACATCACACACATCCATGCCCGAGGCAGGATTCGAACCTGGGACTATAGCAGGCGCACGGTTCCGGACTGCGCGCCTAGAACCGCGAGATCACCGCGGCCGGCTATAAATTTGTGTCCATTTGTTCTTACACCCCTTATCATACATGTAACAGCCTGTACCACAGAGTCCTGGAGTGAGCGAATGCGCCCTTCTTGCAGCACTTCGCACCCTCTGCCCCCCGCCCCCCTTGCCAACGGCCGTGGGTTGCAGTATATTCCTAGGTTCATCAAATGAACCTCGTTCTTGAAAGATTGTAAGAAGGCTTCAACATGACAGTGTGTGTCTGTCATCAGTCGCTTGCCAGTTTAGTTTTATCAGGGTCTCCGTTACGCTCAGCCATCGGTCAAACAAACCTGTGACCAAGATTTTACATCCGTGTGGATCCGCAGCCTTTAAGTGATATAATAAAAGAATACATTACCCGTTGTAGGCTATATTGTGCTTTATTAAAATCGTACTAGCTAATTTCGGCCGTGAGCTATTATTAAGCACATTTGCTATGCCATGTATTATATATTGTGCTCATAACATTCTTTTATGTCATATGCATAAAACCAGAAGTCATGTTGCTTCGCAATGTATGAAGCACGACATCAGGTTTTATGTATGTGACATAAAATAATTTTGTGAGCGCGAGCCGGCCGGAGTGGCCGTGCGGTTCTAGGCCCTACAGTCGCAGGTTCGAATCCTGCCTCGGGCATGAATGTGTGTGATGTCCTTAGGTTAGGTTTAATTAGTTCTAAGTTATAGGCGACTGATGACGTCAGAAGTTAAGTGCTCAGAGCCATTTGAACAATTTGTGAGCACGATTTATAATACCGGCTGTACATAAAGTCCGGGAGCACTTCAAATGGTTCATACGACTCTAAGCACTATGGGACTTAATATCTGAGGTCATCTGTCCCCTAGACTTACAACTATGTAAACCTAACTAACCTATCACACACAGCCATGCCAGAGGCAGGATTCGAACTAGCGACCGTAGGAGCAGCGCGGTTCCAGACTGAAGCACCTAGAACCGTTCGGCCACAGCGGACGGCTCCGGGAACACTTTCAATTATTTATTGGACAAGAACCAAAGATTGCATAGATATCATACATATATCATTTTGAAGAGAAACCCTGACAGTTTTTTTTTTATGTATTCCGCCACAGCGTAGTTTGGCAATTTGCCGATAGTCAGCGCTAGTCGCAGACATGGCTAGTTCATGTACGGAGCGAGCTGTTTCATGGAATGGCCTCCCCGATCTCCAGATCTCACTCATTGTGACTTTTTTCTATGGGGACACATTAAAGTTCTGGTGTACGTACCGCCTATGCCACGTATGTAGCAGAGCTCTGGGAGAGAATATGGGAAGCGACTGCCACAGTCGACAATGCCATACTGGGACAGGTGTGGTAAGAATTCGATTACCGTATTGACGTCTGCCGGGTCACTCATGGTTCGCATATCAAATGTTTGTAAAAAAAACTTTCAGAATTTATCTTCAAAATGCAATATGTATGACATCTGTACAATGTTTAGCTCTTGTGCAATAAATAGTTGAAAGTGTTCCCAGACTTTATGTACACCCTGTACATGACATAGTAAATATGCTTGATAATGCTCACAGCCGAAATTAGCTGATAGCACAATTTTAATAAAGCACAACACTGTCTATGACAGATAATATATTCTTTTATTGAATCTGTGAGCATTCACATTGCCCTTTATTGTAGATGTTCAGCATTCCTTGTTACTCACACACACTGGAGCAATATTCTGGAACGGATTGCACGAGTATTTAGTATCCTAGCAATGAACCTTAGTCTGGCAGTAGCTTTACCTACGACTAGAACTGTAAAGCTGCCGTAGCTACCATAGGCTATCGTAAGAAGATTATAATAGTTCTCCTAATAATTTTGGTGAGTTAAGGTCGTACCTGCATTGTCAGTACATAAGGTGTGCTGCATACCCTTTAGGCGTTATCTCATAACCATCACTCTCTTTCTGTATGTGATCAGTGTCTTACTAGATCCTCCTAAAAACTGGGAGCAGTAAACTATCTAGAAACTGAGTGAAGATATATAAATGACCGCGTAATCTATGGAAAAATTTGGTTCTACATAGTTATCCCTCGGCATATTACTTAAAAATAAATAGTGTGTAAATCGAAGTTGAACGTGTTAATGTTTAATTCAGGTTTTATTAGAAATGTTTTAATTTGAAACGTGAAACAGTAGGATGGTGTACTTCAAATGAAGTAAATTATACGGCTTTATCAAATAGCGCTAGAAACGCAAATTCCTCAACAAAAAACTAAATTTAAAAAAGCCGCAAAACAAAAATTTATCAAACGTCGCTTCACTACCTCGTCGAACTTTTACAAAACATGTTTCTGTTACTGATAAACAGATTTTGCATTTATCACTAACAACAGGAAATTTGCTTTTGATCACGATGAAAAACGATCTATTAAGTACAAAATGTTTTTGTATGTAAGCTGTACGTGCATCAAAAGTAATATCTTTGGTTGCATAAAACGCACAAATTACACTATCAACTAATTTCATTATCTACAAAATGCACGTCATATCCCATAAGGATATAAAACACACAATGGACTAACACTGAGCTATGAGCAGTTCTAGTTATGTGCAAAACAAACAACCAAAAAACATAGAGAAATCGTCAGGTCTCTTTTTCTATCATACACATTGATTTATGTTTCTTGCCCTACCAATGCTACCAGTACTACTGGTAAGCCAGCCATTTACTACATCATTTACATAACGTACCAACACTACCGGACCACAATTTTAGTAGAGCGCAACTTTACCTACAACTGAGGCTATATGATCCCTGCAAATTATTACACCCAGATATTTGTACGATTGCAGTTGTGACTCATAGTCACAGGATATTGTATCTTTTCTTCCGTTTTGTGATGAGCACAGTTGTACATTCTGAACATTTAAAGCAACAATATGTTCACTGCCTTGCGACCTATTGCGACCTCGTACGAGGAAACTCACGATTTGCTTTTACGTGACCGAAAATGTATGAGTTGTCTCCTTTATGTCCTTTCCAAATCTATTATTTTCAAAACTATGTTCATTAGCGTTTTATAGTGACTCAATGACACTTTGTCATGTCTCTAATGATCCAGGGCATTTTTTTCGTACATTTGACACGAAACTGCTATACGGATATCCAACACTATTAGAAGCAGTGCCTGACCAGACATTAAAGACAGCTACTGTAGTTAGTTTCCCAGCGATTGCCAAGCGCTGCACAAAGAACGTAGAAGGGTAAGCCTGAGAAAAACTGAAGGACAGAGTGCGGAGTGACACTAATGACGCAGACGATGACAGCGCATTCGCCGGCCCTTTTTTGGAAGGGTCGCGCGTACGGCTGCGGCAGAAACAATGCTCGCAGGTGGGCCAGTCGCTCTGAGGGCGCAGCTGGCCCTGGTCTCTGTACGGTCAAGCGCCCCGAAACGGCTCGAGGACCGGACGGGACGCGCCAGGCTGAGTGTTTGCGGCCCAGCAATAAATCAGGGCCGACGCCCTTTGTGCTTACGTCTACCTGCCCTCCTTGCCCCGGAGGGATCAATCCATGAATGAATGTCTCTAAAAAGAGAACCACTTACCATTCCTCGCCGAAGACGATGCATCACGCCGAGGGGACTCCGCTACGAACATATCTTCAACATTGCCAAGCATTCCTTTCGTTGAAAGTAGCCCTCAAGGGCTTCATATGCAGCGTTGAACGAACGCTGCTATTAAGAAGAAAGGAAGTAAGAATAGGGTTCGTCGTCCAGTCGACGCCTAGTTCATTAGCAAGGAATCACAAACTCTAATTCGGGACGGACAAGAAAGCATATTGGCATTGCATTCTTCGACGGAACCATCCCGGCGTTCTCCTGAAGCTATTTGTGGAAACCGCAGAAACCGAAAATCTCTATAGGGGGACGATGATTTGAACCATTGTCTCCCCCCCCCCCCCCTTTCCCCCGCCATCCACAAGTGCCATATGTAAGTGTAGCCAGTGTCTTATCTCTGCACCACCTCGCTTGATTATTCTACATCTACATCCATACTCCGCAAGCCACCTGACAGTGTGTGGCGGACGGAACTTTGAGTACCTCTATCGGTTCTTCCTTCTGTTCCAGTCTCATATTGTTCGTGGAAAGAAAGGTTGTCGGTATGCCTCTGTGTGGGCTCTAATCTCTCTGATTTTATCCTCATGGTCTCTTCGCGAGATATACGTAGGAGGGAGCAATATACTGCTTGACTCCCCGGTGAAGGTATGTTCTCGAAACTTCGACAAAAGCCTGTACCGAGTTACTGAGCGTCTCTCCTGCAGAGTCTTCCACTGGAGTTTACCTATCATCTCCGTAGCGCTTTCGCGATTACTAAATGACCCTGTAACGAAGCGCGCTGCTCTCCGCTGGATCTTCTCTAGCTCTTCTATCAACCCTACCTGGTACGGATCCCACACTGCTGAGCAGTATTCAAGCAGTGGGCGAACAAGTGTACCGTAACCTACTTCCTTTGTTTTCGGATTGCATTTCCTTAGGATTCTTCCAATGAATCTCAGTCTGGCATCTGCTTTACCGACGATCAGCTTTATACGATCATTCCATTTTAAATCACTCCTAATGCCTACTCCCAGATAATTTATGGAATTAACTGCTTCCAGTTGCTGACCTGCTATATTGTAGCTAAATGATAAAGGATCTTTCTTTCTATGTATTTGCAGCACATTACACTTGTCTACATTGATATTCAGTTGCCATTCCCTGCACCATGCGTCAATTCGTTGCAGATCCTCCTGCATTTCAGCACAATTTTCCATTGTTACAACCTCTCGATATACCACAGCATCATCCGCAAAAAGCCTGAGTGAACTTCCGATGTTATCCACAAGGTCATTTATGTATATTGTGTCACTGCCCTGCGGCACACCTGAAATCACTCTTACTTCGGAAGACTCCTCTCCATTGAGAATGACATGCTGCGTCCTGTTTTCTAGGAACTCTTCAATCCAATCACACAAACGGTCTCTTACTTTGTTCATTAAACGACTGTGGGGAACTGTGTCGAACGCCTTGCGTAAGTCGAGAAACATGGCATCTACCTGTGAACCCGTGTCTATGGCCCTCTGAGTCTCGTGGACGAATAGCGCGAGCTGGGTTTCACACGATCGTCTTTTTCGAAACCCATGCTGATTACTACAGAGTAAATTTCTAGTCATTATGCTCGAACATAATACGTGTTCCCATTATTAGTAGTGAAAGTGCTGACAGCAATTATATCGCTTTACCACCTACCTGTATATAAACCACATTCGTTACTACGGATGTAGAGTATCGCCGTTAACTATGTGATGGCTCTTACGGCACATGGTTTGTGTGATATAAAGTGGAAACGCAGCACAGAATTACACAATAACCTAGTCACATTAATGTGAGCACCTGTCAAATGCCTGACTATCCACCTATTGCAGTGTGGCCAGCAGAAAGAGTCAGCGGGCTTCTGGAAGATATCGGAAAGGATGTGAAGCCATGCTGCGCTCGGATTACACAGGCCAACGAAAATTTTTTTAAAAAACTTTTTTTACTTTGATAGACGATCTTTATAGTATTTTATGAGCTGAATCCAAATCTAGCCTTAGTTTTTTTGTATCACCCATAGTTTTCGAGCAATATGCTTTTTATTACATAGTATAGACATCCTATGATACACGGTAAACGGAGAAATTAATGAAACGCTTAGTTACAACATAAGCTTGGTTTGTATTTACAGTAAGCTACTTAAAACAATGAAATGTGTTAATAGATGTTTCATTTGTCAGCTGGAATTGGTTTGTATTGTCTCTCTCTTTTTTCGGTCTGAGTAAACAACTGGGCTCTAGACTTTCTGTATTCCAATTGAATTCATCACCATCTGGTTCATCTAAAGCACATTGTACATCAGAAAATACTTCTGTTGGAATAGAATTTAGATCACCTGGTGGTTCAGGAACCAGCAAGTCTACACCATGCCCTACTGGTCGGATGGCGGACGGAAGGTTAGGATAGCTTATTATCTTCTTGTTTTACGAATTATGACCAATAATCTCAACACTGGAAAAGTAGCAATAATCAGAATGATTTCTTGGCTTCCTCCATATCATAGGAACAGCAAATCTAAAGGCTTTTTCTCCTTTTTGGACCATTTTCTCAGATATTCAACACACACATAACATACCTTATGTGGCGCCCAAGATTTATCTTGATCACCAAGTATAATTCCAAAGTATGATAGATAAACCTTTTCCACAAAGTCTGTAATGTTTCTTTGGTGTTTTTTAATCACAAATTCACCACAAATATAACAAAAACTGTCAGCAGAATTTTTACAACCACAACTAGACATTGTACTGAGCACATTACAGGAAACGGGAAAGTGCCAACAAATGTTTTTCATCAGTGCTACCAACGTCATCTACATTCATTAAACCTCCTTTTTAGATTATTTTAATTATATAAAAGCCGTTAAATCCTTTAAAAATCATAAACGATGCAGCTAGTTTGTTATTGTTTATAGGATACGGAACAGAGTCAAAGATGATCTACAAAACCAAAGAGTATGTTTCACAGCCTTCTAGATGTATCCCGCACACGTGTGGTTGAAAGTAACACACAGAATCGTTGTTCACTGAGCTGGTATTGAAGTGCTGCTTCAGAATATGGGCGTGGCAGGGAGGCCGCGTCACACTTATTTTATAAATAATATTTTTATAAATGACCGGCCAGAACATTATGACCACCGACCTACTATCAATATAAACCTGTCGAGGCGATAGCAACGTGAATTGGCGAGGAACGACTGCTAGACACCCGCACGGTCCATGTAGCATTAGTGAGCGTGCTGTCGGCGTGTAGAATGGGAAGATGTGTGAACTATCTGAATGTGACCGATAGCATATTGGGATGGCCCAGAGGCTCGGCGTGAGCTTTTCGGGAACTGCATGACTTGTCGGGTGTTCGAGGAGTGCTGTGGTGTCTTCAATACGTGGCGAAACCAAAGTAAATCGCGCCCAGTCGTCATGGGATTGGGCGGCCACCCCTCATTACAGATGTCGGACGTCGTACGATGGGCCGAGTGGTAAAACAGGACAGGCGGCAAACAGTGGCGGAACTACCATCAGTAATGTTGGGCAGAGTACAAGTGCGCCTGAACACACAATACACCGAACACTCCCACGGTGGGCCTCTGCAGCCGACGAGCCATGTATGAGCCAGTGTTAGCACCGCGGCATCGGCAACTACGACTGAAATGGGCACTGGACATTGGCGCAATGACAGAGCTTTGCATGGTCCGATGAATCGTAACACTTTCTTCATCGTGCCTATGGGAGGGCGCGAATCAGTCGTCTTGCGGGATAACAGCTCCTTGACATGTGTACTGCGGGGTGGAGACAGACTGACGTCGGCTCCATTATGCTCTGCGGAACATTCATGTGGGTATTCATGAGTCCAGTGGAGCTCGTGCAAGGAACCATGACCACCAAGGAATATCGTACACTTATTGCAGACCACGTACACCCCTCTATGACGGTCACATGTCCCGACGGCAGTGGCAGTTTTCCACAAGACAATGCGCCATGTCATAAGGCCAGTAGTTTTGTGAAGTGGTTCGAGGAACACAGTGGCGTGTCCTTATTTATATGCTCCCCCCCCCCCCCCCAATCCCCAACTCGCCAGATCTAAACCCGATCGAATACATCTGGGATGTGTTTGAACGTGGTGACAGAGCTCATCGCTAGCGTCCCTGTAATTTGCGGGAATTAGAAGACTTGTGTGTGCAGATGTGGTGCCAACTCCCGTCAGCGACCTACCAAGGACTCACTGCTTCCATGCCACGGCGCGTCGCCGCTGTTATCCGTGGACACACCAGCTATTAGGTAAGTCGTCATAATGTTCTGGCTGATCAGTATGCATAAAGACTACGTTGTAAAGATAATTTTTATTGTAAGAAATTGTTTTTGAAGCTGATTATATGTAAAATACGAGGGTTGGAACTTCAATAGTGGAAATTATTTATTTACAGCTCGTACAAAATAGATACGTGTTTCAAAGTCTTATTGACCATCAAACTCGTCATAAATATTGCGTATAACCCGTTGTCACCGATGTGGAAGTCGTAGGATATTCTTAGCAATGACAGTTGTGTTAACAGTTCGAGCGGCGCGGTGTATTTCCCGACGAATTTGTAGCAGTTCTGAAGCGAATGGCGTGAAGTGTTTCCTTCAGTTTTGAAATCTAGTTGAACTCACGAGGACTTAAGTCAGGGGAGTAGGTGGTATAGCACTTAGTAGCCACATCAGTCAAACAAATCAGTAACAGCTTGCACTGTAAGTGCTTGAGCATTGCCCTGCAAAATGATGGTCGGGTCCTGTAGAAAGTGTTATCACTGCTGTCTCTCAGCTGGTGGTAGGTTGTGCTCCAAAAATGAACAGCAAATAGACAGAAGTGATACTTTCCGCAGGACCTGACCATCATTTTGCGGGACAATGCTCAAGCACGTACAGTGCAAGCTGTTACTGATTTGTTTGACTGATCGGGGCGCTAAGTGCTATACCACCTACTGCATTCCCCTGACTGAAGCCCTCGTGAGTTCAACTCGATTTTTAAACTGAAGGAAACACTTGACGGCATTCGGTTCAGAACTGCTGCAGATTCGTCGGGCAATAGACCGCGCCGCTCGAACTGTCAACACAACTGGCATTGCTAAGAATATCCTAGGACTTTCACATCGCTGGCAACGGGTTATACACAACGCTGGTGACTACTTTGAAGGCCAGTAAAACTTTGAAACACGTATCTATTTTGTACGACCTGTAAATAAATAGTTGCCACTATTAAAGTTCAAACCCTCGTACTATATTGTTAGAGAGTAACACTTCTAAGTTGTAGTCATATGCTAGTGGGATTTGTAGCTGCGATCTAGAATCAGGTGAAGGAAGACGTATGTTTATTTTACTTATGGTATTTGTCGCTTTTTGCGAACTTGCTGTGGTTAGCAATGGTGTGTCATTTTATTCAAATAGACGATACGTGACGAAATAAAAACTCGTGTACTAGAGATCATAGTCTATTTATGGAGGATGTCGCCATATTTCAGTCTGAATCCTTCACATGAAATAATAATTCCCCAGACGACGACAGATGAATACAAAGAGAACAGGATAAATTAGACTTATTCAAGTTTCTTTGGCCATATTTGTTACGATTCAATAGGAGTCTTACAAGCAAGGCCAAGGCCACGCACAGAATCGAATTTTTTGAGGATTAATTTATTTTCTATAGGAAAAGTTAAATTTACAATGTAATCAGCTGTATTAAAAAGTATGTGCTGAAACTAGCAGTGAGAGGCCTAGGCCATTAAAGGGTGAGTATTCAGCAACAATCAAACTTTGCTACATCTACATCTACATTTACATGGATACCCTGGAAATCACATTTAAGTGCCTCGCAGAGGGTTCATCGAACCACGCTCACAATTTTCAGTTATTCCAATCTCGTATAGCGCGCGGAAGTCATGAATACTTACATGTTTCCGTGCGAGCTCTGATTTCCCTTATTTTATCTTGGTGATTGTTCCTCCCTATGTAAGTCGGTGTCGACAAAATATTTTTGCATCCGGAGGAGAAAATTGGTGATTGGAATTTCGTGAGAGGATTCCGCCGCAACGAAAAACGCCTTTCTTTTAATGATGTCCATCCTAGATCCTGTATTATTTCTGTGACACTCTCTCCCATATTTCGCGATAATACAAAACGTGCTGCCTTTCTGCTCTCTGCTCTCTAACGTTTAGATTGTAAACTGTTCAACTATTTTCGGAGCTAGCCATAATGGTGGAAATTAAAGTGCTCCAGTCTTTATGGTTCGTACCGAAGAAGGCTGAACGGTTTACTGTCGAAAGATTAAAGACCCAGCTTTGGTTACGTTGAATTCCTACAAGTCATACGCCGTGAAAACATAAATGTTCAAATTGAGATGTCTGCTGGAAGAAAGAAACTCGCTCGTTGGCTTAAGGTGCGTTCTTGTCCTGGGTGTTTTCCTTTAGAGATAATCGCTGTCGTTAAGGTTGGTGAATGTCTTTGTTGGCGAGGAATGTGCAGTGTGCGCATTGGGAAGAGTTCGCACATTTTTGTCGCCGAAAGGAAAATCTGCAATAGGCGTGCCTGATCCGCCGCCCTCAAATCGTGCTGATGGTACGAGAAGCCACGGAGTGAAACTGCCTCCGGCGACAAGAAGCTCTCGCGATGGTAGCTCGTTAGTGGTTCTCGGCCGGTACCGAAATGCTCTAGTCAAGAGAAAGGGAAGGCGGCGCCGTCCGAATTCCGGTGTAAAGGCCGCGGCAAGAAGCAGCGGCCTCATTACTCTCTGATGGGCCGCCGGCCATACCAAGCTGTCTCCGCAGCCTCACAGCCATACATCATGAAACACCTTGCAGGTGTAGCTAAAGGGTTATGCAAAGAACAACGCACACTTTTTTATTGCGAGTACAGCGTCGCATGAAAAAGCAAGTCTTATTCCAGTGTTCTGATATTACGTAATATTGCTTGACATTATACACCATTTCATTCTTATTGGAAACAAGTTATCCGCAACTATTACCGATACTTTGACAGCAACAGTGTTCTTAGTGTTGTGACGACCTGACTGTCGGAAAGTTGTAACAAGATATCCTCCTCTAGCATTACTTATCCTCAATAGTAGTTCTCAGTGCCAATACTACTTTTCGAATTTTGGACAGCCCAGCATTATCTCAGTTGCATTTCTGGAAACTTTCATATAATTTTATAGACAGTATGTTGTATTTCAAGCTGAAGTTTATGAAAAGGAATTACTTTACAAAATGTTTTGGTTTCGGTGTTATAATCCAAAAGTACAATTCTGAATGTACAGCTAAAATTGTTTTTTTTTTTTTTTCTTGTTTTAGGAACATTTGAAATTACGAATTATCTGCGCTCGTAAAATTTCTGTTGTTATTTACGCAATCCTGTACTGTTTACTATGTTTATTTCTGGATTCATTTATGAAATAATAATTGGAATTAAACGTTGAGGAAAACTAGTAGGAAATATTTGTTAAGAAAAATTGTAAACCATTTGGAATATTGTTATTTTCGCAGAGTAACAGAGTCGTAAACTTGCCTCTGATGTGATCGGACGTATTTTTGTATAATAGGTGCGAACAATGTAATTTCGGCTTTGTTAATGTAATAATCAAAATACTTTATGATATACTAAAACGTGAGAATATCTGTGGAAAATATATTTACGTAAAAAATTCTGCAACAACAATCATCCGTTTTATCTAGTTCAAACCAACCGTGAGGACCTGATATTAGAGTTTCAGCTTCAAAAATCCGACTCCTAGACAAGAAGAACTGGAGCCATCTCAACATGACAAGCTAAGTAAACTTGAAAAGTTAATTTTAATCTTCACTCTTATAAAGTCTCAATAAAGGATTCTGCTTATTACCTACTTGGACTGGCCATTGTTTAATGTGGACAATAGATGGAAGAAAGAAAGAGGGGGGAAGTTACAAAGTGAACGTTAAAATCTTCTTGGACTAAAGTCTGAACTTAGCATTTTCACGATTCTGGGCGCGAGCGAACTATTAAGTTCGAACCAAGTGCTATCACCAGAGTAGCCTAAAAATACACTCCCATTGAAAGCGCAATGTTCAGCTGCGGTATTGAAACTGATTAAAACTATAATCTGACTCCGCACTATTGATTAACTCGTCTCACAGCGCGCGACCTCAAAATTTTCAATTATTTAAGAGATTATATTGTTTCCAAGAAGTAACTTCGCGTAAATATTTTTCACTTAAATAAAATTTTCGGACTGTTAACTTCAAATCAATAATCATTACAAACGTCATAACTTCAGTACAACCAGACCATGAGAAAGAGATGTGAAAAAGCACCATTTAAATTCTGACAAATAGTTCCGGAGAATTTACAGTACTTAGGACTTAGGGTTCCTACGTTTTGAACATCAAAGTGATTTGTATCTCATGTGGGAGTCCGTGACTTCATCATGTCCAAATGAAGAAATATTCTGTCTGATGAGGGCGAAACAGTATCTTCTACCACCAAGATATCGATACGAAAGGGAGGGGCCCAATTCACAACTCGCCTCAAGGTAGGAAAGCTTTTATCCGGCACATTACTATACAGGACCTGATGGCGTCATCATTTTGTGATACAATTCTGTTGAATTCTCCGCTTTTTGGCAAATCAGTAATCGATTTCTTCAGACGATGGGTTCTTTATTTACGATAACCCAAATTACCCCGTTTTATTCCGAGTGTGCAAGAAGTTCCCCTTAGTTGGATCGAGCAGGAGTGACCTATCAGCTGACAGAGACCGTTATCTACAGTATCACGTAATGCCGCATTGGACTGCAGGCATTTTGATGTTCGAACAGAAAAATTTTAAATTGTAAATACGGCAACTGCTTGAAGTAGGGTTTTAAAGAGCGAAGCGACACTGAATTGTTCTTTCAGGTGTACGACCACATGCCGTAACACCCTGTTTTCCTACTACTTAGTGTTTTAGTTCACATTCCTTTCTTCACCGATACTGCGGAGAACCTCCTCGTTCCTCACCATATCAGTTAACGTAATTCTCAGCATCGTTCTGTAACAAAACAACGCTTCTATTGCCTTCCAGTCTGCCCAGCCCATGACTGATTTTCGTACAAGTCAGTACTCCAGATGTATAATCGCAGCAATATCCTCCTCAAATTATATCCTAGCTACCCATCCCGGCTTCGATCGGACAGCACTAAGTGTCTACGGCCTGAAGACTGCGGTAATAAGTTATATACGAGAGCCTTCTCCGTGAATCTGTTAGTAAAAAAAACCGTATCAAAGTCTACGCAGTAGTTAGGCTTCATATACGATTACAAACGGCAATTGTAACGGCAGACGATGTTTATATTATATATAGATAGAGGATGTGACGCTAGGAGACTTTTTGACAAGAAATGCTCTGTTGGCGAGCGATTGTCTGCTTTTGCGTTCTCCTTGTATAGTCCATTATGTGTTAGTTTACTTCCAAGGAAGTAGAATTCCATCGATTCATGTTCTACGTGGTCCTCAATGTTGATGTGTTTAGCGCAATACTTAACATTAGTTTTGATTACCCTTAGTTCATATTCGGAGCCCAGCACACTTTCCCTTCTGTTCAACAGGTCTTGTAATTATCCTCGTTTTAGCAATATCATTAATGAATCTTATCACTGATATCCTCTTCTGAATTTTAGTTCCGCTTCTCAACCTTCCTTTTATTTCCCTCATTGCTTCATCGATATACAATTTCAACATTGGGGCAGAAACACTGAATCCATGCCTTACGCCATTTTTTATTCTACCATTTATCTGTTGATCTTTCGTTCTTATGTTCCGCTTGGTTATTGTGTACATTCTAAATTATCAAATTCCTTCAAAATGCGTACCTATATTTCTGAGGTTTTCAATCGTATTGCAACATTTTATGTTGTCGATCGCTTTTTCCAGTTCGCCAATCCGTGAAGGTGTCTTGATTTCTCTTGAGTCTTGTCTCGATACTAAGCGTAAGGACAGACCTACTTCTCTGGCGCTTTTAACTTCCATAAAGCCAAACTGATCGTCGTATAACAGGTTCTCAACATACTTTTCCATTGAACTGTATATTATTCTGGTCACTTAGATGCGTGAGATGTCGGACTTATTATCGTACTATTGTTCTTCCATTTATTCTGCACTACTACCTTAAGTGTAGTGTTAATAACAGTGTACCAAAACTTCAGTGGTCAATTTCCAGGTTCATAGATTCTCTTGACGTTTCTCCCCAAACGATTTTAGAAATTCCGGAGGAATGTTGTGTGTCTCTTATGCCTTACTTGACCGCAAGTCTTCCAAAGCTCTGTCAAACTCTGACTATGTGTTCCAAATCGACACTAACGTTTATTGTAATTCTAGCATCAGAAATTACTACAGTTCCGTTTTTGTTTAGTGAGGATTTTCTTATGATTCTTCTAGCAAACCAGAGAATTATTACATCTTAAACACTTCTAGAAATATTTATTTTGGTGATTAACCCTGTACCTAGCATGAGCACTAAGTGTACAATCTCACTTCCTTGGCACACGCGTGGCATGTGTGTGTCTGTGGCTGGAACGGAAGGGGATATGACGGTTCTCTTACTTACAGAAAAGTATCATTGCTGGAGAATCAGAAAGAATTGAACGCATTTTCAACTTGGTATAGCGAAAGGCGGTGCTCTTTAAACGTGGATAAATGAAAGATAATCTTTATTACCGTATAATTTCTGATTGTGAGTGAAGAAATGGGAATTTGGGAGAGACACAGTAGTTGCATTCATAGATATAAAAAAAGGCTTACCAGTCTGTTAGAAGGGAAGAGATATAGGAAGGTCTGAATAGAATGGAATTGTCAAACGAAACGAACTGATAATTAAGAAAATATTCAACAAATACCTGGAGTGGGTTATAACAGATGGCAGAGTGTCATTGAATGACGTGCTATTCAGATGCACCTGGCTACTCTTAGCCACAGCGTGTTTATCTGAGAGAGCGGGGGAAGGGGGGGGGGGGGGGAAGGGAGAGTGGAGGGCACACACGAACTCCACAACTCAGAAAAGGTCGAGGAAAGATTCGCTGGTCTCCCTACTCAAATCCCGCAACCTGCCCTACATGTAGAAGAGCGAGTTTTCCGCCAAACTGGTGCGACCGGCAACGACACCATAGTCAGAGGAGACGAGCGTAGTAACGATGGTATCTAGAGCGTCCCGATGGTGGGCTTTGTACCTTGTCATATCAGCATGGTGTTAGCAATCTCAGATATTTCACGAGTGAAATCGCTTCGTTCGGCGCTCGCTACTAATGAGACCCCATTTTGGATTATTATATTTCCGTTGTTTCCGTATTATAACTGGCACGTTATATCAGTATGCCGTTTTAAGCACAGGTGCAATGAAGTTTTATCACTCTAGGTGCGATCTGTGTGTACAACTCCTAAGAAATTTCATCATGAACAGTTATAAAGTACTACTCTGTATGTGATCGTTAGAGGCATGTTAACATAGAATCGAAGGAAGGTGGTTCAGATCTATGTACATACTCACTTTTTCTTGTTCACGTCTGTAACACAGTCTGGGAGTTTCTTATTCACGTATGTTATGCAATATTCACTAGTCAGTTCATTTCATTTTATAATTTCAGTCTGATTAAAAAAACGAAAGGTGAAATCTGTGCGAATAAAAGGGATCATATTTATAGTCTTGCTTATTACATATATTTGGGCAACGGCCTTACCGCAGTGGATACACCGGTTCCGTCAGATTACCAAAGTTAAGCGCTGTCGGGCGTGGCCGGCACTTGAATCGGTGACCATCCGGGCCGCCCTCAGCTGTTTTTATTTTTCGGGGTGCACCCAGCCTGGTGATATCAGCTGAGGAGCTACTCGACCGATAGTAGCGGCTCCGGTCAAATAAAACCATCATAACGACCGGGAGAGGTGTGCTGACCACACGTCCCTCCTATCAACATCCTCAGCTGACACGACAGTCGGATGATCCAGATGGGCCACTTGTGGCGGAAGACAGAGTGCTTGGTTACAGATATTTAGCTGCTATGGAATCCTTAGCAACGATTTCATAAATTTGTCGGTCAAGACAAAATAGCACCACACGAGCGGGGGCCGTCACATGACTGCCATCCGATTTCAGTCGAATGCCAGATGTACTTCCGGTTTTTAGTCACTCCTTATGTTTTAGCTATGGGTTTTCCGACCATCAAAGCAAGACGCAATGACAGGCGATTGTGCCGACCGATTCGTAATAACATCCCTTCACATGTTATCCAGGCTTCAGACTGGCTAAACTACTTATTAGTACATGGACATGTTTAAATTTTTTTGCTCGATTTTTTTACGGTTACCTTTTTTATTTTTATGACATTACTGCAACAAATAACTGAACTTCTTGTCTTATTCTAAGAATTTTAATCGCCGACTCAATTTTTTCTAAGAATTTCACATATTTTGAATATATTAAATCCTGCTACTCGTTATGTATTCTTATACCGTCTTTTAACCATTAGCCAAGAAGTACGTATGTTTTTCTTATTTTTGGAAGAGGGAGGTCAATGTAATCTCTTTTGTTTCAAATGCAGTATTTAGTGCTTCCTCGTTCAGCTTATTTATCGGAAAGCATACGTTCTGATGTTTTTGATTTATTCAAATGGTTCAAATGGCTCTGAGCACTATGGGACTTAACACCTGAGGTCATCAGTCCCCTAGAACTTTGAACTACTTAAACCTAACTGACCTAAGGACATCACACACATCCATGCCCGAGGCAGAATTCGAACCTGCGACCGTAGCAGTCGCGCAGTTCCAGGTTGAAGCGCCTAGAACCGCTCGGTCACAGCGGCCGGCTTTTGATTTATTGAGGATTTAATTTCCTGTGCCAATCTCCAACAGTATTCTTGGTCCTGTACCACTAGTTAAAACATTACGCTTTTCATTGGTGCACTAGCATTTCCGTCCATTGATTGACTATATAATCTGCGAATTTCAGCGACTTTTCTCCACTGGAAAGTTTCTCCCTATTACCACCCATACTTCATCAACACTGTGGTGGCAGACGTGCCCCTGCAGCAGACGTCCCACTCACTCCGTTAATCTCGGTTCTTGTAGTTTCTTCCATAGACATTACTTTCCGAGAAGACTGTTTTCATAAGTTCACATAGGATTTTCTGTTCTTCTTTATAACCGTACACCAGCAGAAACAGGCCCATTGTCAGTTTCCAAAAAACTATTACCTTCAGTTAATTTCAAAATGTATTCGCTCAATTGACTCTTTGAACTAGAACAAGAGTTCTTGTTCATCCCAGTATCTTCCCTTCTTACTTTACGCAGTGCAGTGTTGGAGTTGTCATGATTTGACAAATTTGCGACGAAACCTAAACCTTTATCTTTGAAATCTTGAAATTCCTCCTTAATAATATGGAAATCAGGCGCTGTCTTCTTTGTGAACACTTTTCCTGAAGTTATGCATACAGTTCTTAATCTGCACATCCGGTTCGTCAGGTGGGCAAGAATGTAGCTGTTCAGCCCGATTCTGCCATTTGCAGTTTTTACACTTAACCTGTTCCGAATTCACACACAAACAGTTCGTGAACTCATCACATTTTCTGTGCAGCCGGTGGCCATGACCATCCTTGAGAAAGACACGGCTTCCCTTTGGTTATAATTATTTCAATACTAACAGTGGGTAAAACTCTGGTAGCTTAGGCCTAGGAAACTATACGGAAACTAAGGTCGACGAGGGCACTGTCTGACGGACGGCCGACCGGGATGGCCGAGCGGTTCTAGGCGCTGCAGTCTGGAACCGCGCGACCGCTACGGTCGCACGTTCTAATCCTGCCTCGGGCATGGATGTGTGTGATGTCCTTAGGTTAGTTAGGTTTTAGTAGTTCTAAGTTCTAGGGGACTGATGACCTTAGAAGTTAAGTCCCATAGTGCTCAAAGCCATTTGAACCATTTCTGACGGATGGTGACAACACATCGCTGTTGATGAGCGACTGGCGTAAGTCAGCAGTGAGAGAGGATCCGGTCGGAAAACCCAATAGGCAAGTAAAATCTACTAGTGAACAGGTTAAAGATTCTCGCAAAAGACTTGCAAGGCCAATGTTTTTACAGTAGGCAGTGATAATGCTTTGTCCAGGAGCGTAAAGAATGACGCTCATCGTTCATCTACACTACGAGAGGACATCAGTAAGAAATCCAATGAAAAAGAAAGAAAAGCGAGCGTGAAAAGCGGAACTGGTTTCATTACTGAAACTTCCTGGCAGATTAAAACTGTGGTCCGGACCGAGACTCGAACTCGGGACCATTGCCTCTCGCGGGCAAGTGCTCTGTAAAGTGCTTCTGTAAAGTTTGGAAGATAGGAGACGAGATACTGGCAGAAGTGAAGCTGTGAGGACGGAGCGTGAGTCGTGCTTGGATGTCTGAGTTGGTAGAGCACCTGCCGGCGCACACTCCGCTGTAGAGTGAAAATCTCATTCTGGAAACATCCCCCAGGTTGTGGCTAAGCCATGACTCCGCAATATCCAGTTTTGGGCAGTTTGTGTTCGTATGAGCCGCTTGGTGTTTTGTGGATGACGAACGTAAGTTGGGTGTTACATGATCGTTGCTTTCGAAACCTATGCCGGTTGCGATGGAGAAGGTCACTTTGCTGCAGCAGGTAGGCTATTGAATAAACACGGAGCCCATTACGGGTGGAGAACAAAGCCGGTGCTTTGGACTCTGGGCGACAGCCACGCAGAATGGCGCGCGCTTTTTCTGCCCGCGTGCTGTGGTGGTGCCCGGAGCAGGGCGTGCCCGCGCATAGCGCACGGCTCGCCACCACAGCGCGGCGCGACACTGTAGTGTGTGGCCCCCACCCCTGTCTGTCCGGCCAGAGGGGTTGCGAGCCACGGCCGCGGCGGACGCGCGGTGGCCATCCACCCGTCTGACCAGTTTTTCGGCGCCGGGGAAATTAACAGCGCTAAGACAAGACGCGACAGAAGAGGAGAGAACGGGGTAGAAGGGGGCAGCCGGCGTCCGGTTTTCTCACGGCCAGTCGGACAACCCGGCCCGTTCATCACGAGCCGAGCCGCGCCGTCCAACGGCCGCAGGGATAGGGTAAGGGCCAAAGGCCACGGGAACCACGGCGACGCAACCGACGGCGACTTCCGTCCGCGCCTTTCCGTTACCTCGTAAACTTCACCTGTTGGCCGTCTGGCGACAGCAGCTCTCCGCATGTGGGTTACGGTAATCAGCCCGTGCGATAAACTACCCATTACATTTCTTTAGTGAGTAAAGGCGATATTCGTCCACTCAGGCCGGAATATCTATTAACACCTTTCCTTAGTCACACAATTAGTTTAGAATTTCGAAGACCACACTGACATGTACCAAAAATCTGGCACTTACAGTGTAACATCCGTGGTACTCTATACTTAAGGCAGACAGCCACAACTTTTGAAATAAGGCCTAAGGAGCACAAAAGAGCATGGGAATAAGGTATCAGTCATTCCAAATTCTCAGGTCACCATAAGCAACAAAACAACTAGCACAATAGAGAAAAAAAATGAAAATAGTTTCATAAACATACGAGAGAATGTCCAAATTCAAAAAGCAAAAATGGTTCAAATGGCTCTGAGCACTATGCGACGTAACTTCTGAGGTCATCAGTGGTCTAGAACTTAGAACTATTTAAACCTAACTAAACTATGGACTTCACACACATCCATGCCCGAGGCAGGATTCGAATCTGTGACCGTAGCAGCAGCGAGGTTCCAGACTGAAGCGCCTAGAACCGCTCGGCTACCGCGGCCGGCTTGATTAGTCACCACTGTGCCATAGTAACGAAATAATTTGGATACACAGTAACTAGGACCTGTTAGCTCCCTTTACAATCACACTGACACACAAGTCGGAAAATATTAGGTCAACATATTTTGCTTCCGCCGTTTTGCAGTAGACGACATTAGTGGAAAGTAGTGGCGCCAGTCGTAGGTCGTAAGTGTCATACAGTAAGCTTAGGGATTTGAGAACATAATTTTCTGTTTTGATATGATGAAATCTACGGCTGAGGCTCATAAAAATCTGGGTAAGACCAATGATGCGATGACTGTTAGGGACAGAACTTTGCAGAAAATGGTTTCCATGCTTCAAGAACGGTGATTTTGACTTTGAAGACCGGCATGGTTGTGCGAGAGAGAAAGCTTTCGATGCTACTGCAACCAACGGGAACAATCACAGGAGGTCGTTGTAGAAAACAATTGATGTGTTTGTTGAGCTGATCACTAAAAGACGAACGGCCACAACACAGCGGTAGACATGAAACGGTGGTTTTGGAGCATGACAGTGCTCCACCCCATGACACAAAACCCGCCGTAACATACCTGAAAACGTTGAAATGGAAAGTCCTACCCCACCCGCTGTATTCCCCAGACATTGTTCCATTTGACTACCAACTTTTTAGTTCAATGGCACACGACCTGGCTGCCCAGCGCTTCCTGTCATATTAATAATTGGAAAACTGGATAAATGTATGGATCTTCTCGAAAGACGCCCAGTTCTTCCGCCACGGGATTCGTATGCTGCCAGAAAGATGGGAGAAAGTAGTGGTCAGCGATGGCCAATACTTTGAAACGTAAGTTTTTTGTAAGATGCTCACAATAAAGCCTCGAACTTTGAGAAAAAACGGAGGAAGCAAAGTTGTAGCCCCAGTGTAAACACTCATACACACGCAGAGCAACAGCAGACGCTCCCGCCACTATCAAACCAGACAAAAGACGAACATATCTAGCACCGGCAATACAAAACGCACGAGATGGCGAAATAACAGTAGTTTTTGACAACACAAAAACAGGAATATGGTCAGTATTAGCGAAACTGTTGTGTGCTAAAATCTGATACATATATGTGGAAAAACAGGAAGTATGAAGTAGATAAGAGAAAACTGTGTCTAACGATAAGAATTAACACTGTTTATAGCGCTATGTTAAAACAGCCGAAGAGTTCATTACAGTCATCACCGAAGATGTTTTAGAATAAAGCGAAACGCGTTTAGTCTTAACAAGACTTTCATTAAGTTGCAAAAGACGATATTTAACATATACAAGTTGTATATCTGCAACTGCGGAAAAAGAGACAGAAAGACAAAGAAGACAAGTATAATTACTTTTGACTTATTTAATTTTTCGATCAAATCTTTGACCCGATTGAAACATAAGACTCGCTAGAAATCACAAAACAGATTTTGCCCGATTTTTCACCGCCCTACCATTACTGAATTTACGCCAATAGGGTATCAAAATGATCCGCATGTGGTCTAATTTACGCAAAAAAAAGGTTTAGTTGCTTGAAGGTGATCAGGGTAATTAGGAACAAGTTAGTTACTGATCTGAAAAAAAAATATACTATGATTTCTTGTCTGTATTTTCATACCCAAAAGAAGAGTTGGAAATGCACAAATGGGGCATCAAACTAACCAGCGTCAGGTTTAACTTTGCTAAAAAGTGTTTAATCGCTTGAAAATAAGCACGGTAATTAATTACTTACTTCAGGTACATTTTTTGCCCGAATTTTCATAGCTATATCAAGAGTAAGAAATGGAGAAGTGGTGTATTAAATCGACCATAGTTAGCTATAATTTTTCAGAAAAATGTTTAACTGCTTGAAAGTAATCAGAGTAATCAAGAAAAACTTAATTAGTGATTTGAAAGAAAACTGAAATGTTTCACGAATAGCTGCTGCTAGCTATGTAAATGTAGTGTCAAAAAACATCTAATCATATGATAAATTGAAACTTCTTTGCTTTCTCTTAATTTACATGCTGTCCGTTATTATAGGGTGTCGATCTAAAATTAAATGTATTACATTTTATGCTTTGTCAACAAAACTAGAAAACAAAAAATTGAAAAAATGGTTCAAATGGCTCTGAGCACTATGGGACTTAACATCTGTGGTCATCAGTCCCCTAGAACTTAGAACTACTTAAACCTAACTAACCTAAGGACATAACACACATTCATGCCCCAGGCAGGATTCGAACCTGCGACCGTAGCGGTCACTCGGTTCCAGACTGAAGCACCTAGAACCGCACGGCCAACCCGGCCGGCAGAAAAAAAAGCGGTCATATGTTTTGTGAAATTATTCAAGTAAAAGTTAGAAATAAAGTAGACAAGAGAAACATTTGACAAGCCTTTGAATGATGCTCGAAATCGGGTACACCAAGTGAGGTACCAATTCAGAATTTAAAGTTCAACGTTTAATACAGAACCTTAGTATTTGAAATAGTACTACAGGATATGTCTGGTGTAATTTTACTTATTGTCAGTGGTCTCCTTGTGTCACTAACGTATGAGCATCTCAGCTACTGTGCATGATTTCGAGCATCGTCTTCCAAAGAAGCGTCAAATGTTACTCTAATCTACTTTCTTTCTGAGTTCTGCGTAAATGATTTCACAAAACATCTGACCAGTCTTTTTTTTCAGAAATGTTTCGAGTATTTATCCACAGTAAGGTGCCACAAACAAGGAAACGGCAGCTAACTTACACTATTTGTTTCCTTTTGTGATGGCTTAGAAACAGTAGCCACTTACCTTAAATTCCTGTTTCCTTAGCCACTAAGCCTTCTCTAGATTTTTTCGTTTATTTGGCTTGGGTTTATTGATCTATAGTACCAACAGCTTGGTACAAATATGAAATCAAATGCACTGAGAAATCACATCATAAATAGTCTGAACAAGGATGTTAAATTATTTTACAATCACTACATAGGTACAATACTCGTAACCCTGGAGTCTTGATATATCACGTACCTACAAAATAGATTTTTTTTAAATAAAGAACTAGAGATTGGGAAGCACATATGAGGAGATTAGTATTTGTGCAACCACATGTAACTCCACGTTCTGGCCCAGAGAGACCAGTCGGAATCGACCGACCGCCATGTCATTCTCTGCCAATGCGGTGCGGAGGGTAATGGGCTCAGCACACCGCTCTGCCTATCGTTGTGGGCTTTCTTTACTTTGGAGCCGAGGAACCACTTCTCGATCAAGTAGCTCCTCTATTGGCCTCAAAAGGCTGATTGTACTCCGTCACAGTCTTCTCACCAAACAAAAATGCCTGTAAGTGTTGGGAATCGATCCCAGATCCTCCTCATAACAGTCAGACAACGTAACTACCGAGAAACGGAGGCGGACCAACTAGAGATAGATCACCAAATTTCGTATAAATACGTTACAATCTCCCTAAAAACAAAAAAGGGTCTTTGTATATTTGAGGATCTTCATCACATAATAAAACACTGCCCTTGTTGGAAGGGGCACCTTCAATATCACGAGGATTTGCAGTAGGAGGTTTCGCTGTGCTTCGAAGAATCTGCAGGAACACAGCAAGTGGTATACGTCTTCTTCTTTCTTCTGACAGTCACAGAAAGGATTATCCTTGGTGCCTATGCGATGTAAGTGAGAAGGAGTTGAATCACGGTTGGTTCGCATTCGTATCCAGATAGTTATTAGCCTCCCGCTCACCTGAAATTTTCGAAAACATGGGGTGTTTCTAATTACCTATTGGATCGCAGCGTCGTTTTGACCACTGTCAGGCTAAAAGACGTCAAACCTACGTCCATTCTTGCTGTGTAGTTACCGCATCAACAACTTGAAACTGGAGGATGGTAGAATGAAGTTTATTACAGGACCAGAAACAATGACCTTTTTCGTCACGATCTTGTCGTTGTACACCAATCCTTTCTCTCCATTGTCTTAAGCATCAATTTTTCTCTTGAAACGGTTATTGTTTCGGAACAACTGTGAGGGGTAGTTGTAATGTTTTAGTTGTCTCCCTGAAATAGGGCGATCAATATTTTATCGTGGTTTTAAGGGAGATAACCAACATCTGAACATGGTTTTAAGGGAAGTTTGAGGGAGTTGCAAAAAATTGCAACTGCACAATTACATCGCATTTTTCTTAGAATGGGTGACAGTGGAGATATACAAGCACACTTTTTACTTTGTTATGTCGTACGGTATTATCTTTCAGGGTAGCCCCACAAACCGAGATAACGTTTTTTAAGTGCTAAAGTTTGTAATAAAACTCAGTATTGTAAAATACACTGTACTAAGTACGATTATGAACAGAAGACTGCACAAATCGGACATTTCGTGTTGACTGTTCTTTGTTTCCGATTGCTGCCAACATAAGCAATCTATCAGTAATGCCTCTTTCGACGTGCTGCGAAATGCTGCGTTGTGTGAGTCAATCGAAAAATAAATAATGTAACGAATGTATTTAAGCATGAACGTCTCTACAAACCGCTTTCGCGAGTACTTGTTACTTCCGTGCCTCATATACGCGATAGATACTGATCGGACGAGACGAGCACATTAGTGAGTTGGCAGTACTCATTGTGAAACAAGTAAGCATTCCTCCTCTCACAACCCCTCTAGAAGCGTGGACTACGTCATTCATTCTCCTCTCCTCGAGTTCCCTTTAACCAAACCGTCTTCTTTCCGTAGAAACACGAACAAAAAAAGGACAAGTCGATAATAGCATTATACGAAAACTTTTCGAGATCTGTCGTTCAGAGAATTTGAACTATCGACAGTACATCGCGGGATTAATATTTATAATAGTAGTCAATGTTGAAATATAAGGGAGAGACATGCGGTCAATAAGACAACCGGGGGGATTAAAAAAAGTTCTATAACACGGAGGATCACGTGAAATAGGGAAGAGTAGGTCATCCTACTCTGAAGGCACATCTGCTGTCTTGGAACACATTGAGATCCCCGTGCCAAAGTACCGCTCACGTTTCCAGACGAATCAAAGCAAAATGACTCAGTCCATTGATAAAATGGTGGAGAATGGTTCGATAACTCGCTTTTGGTTGAGCATCAGACGTTTTTCAGCTGTGTCGGACTAGTCCAAATGGATAAAGAAATCAATTACACTGACCAGATACAAATGCAACATTCCTGCTGCTCTACCGAAAGCGAATTACCGCACGATTTGCTTTTCGCTCCATACTGTAGCGAGGGGAGTTCATTGTATTCCAAAACTTCAGACGCGTACCTATAAATAACTTCATTGTGCTCCAAAATTTCAGACGCGTACCTACAAATAAACAAAGACGGACAATTTCGAGAAGAACTCGCGTTTCGAGGGTTCCGTACAAACTTCTTTAAGAACGAAGGCGTCCTGAAAAGTAATGCCTCCTAATTCTGTATATGTAGACACTTAAAACTTTTTTAATAAATCAAAATTTATTAACTTTCTACAACTTTATTCTTCATATCCAAATATTTATACCTCAACATAGTCACTCTGACGGTGAACACTTTCCTCCCAACGAGAGACCCGTGTGTTGACACCGTCACTGCAGAATGTTTCGCTTTGTTGACGAAGTCACAGTCTCACCTCTACTTGCAAGGCTTAAACACTATCAAAGTGAAGACCTGGAAGGCGTTCTTTCTGTTATGGAAACTGATGAAAATTCTATGGTGCCACGTCCGGACTGTATGGAAGGTAATCGATGACAGTGAACCCAATGCGTCGATTGTTGCAGATGTCGCAGACCTCGTGTGTGGTCTGACACTGTGACGCTGAAGAACAGGGTGCTCCATACGTGGTCGAACTCTTCAGAGTCGTGCTTTCAGTTTTTTGACAGTCTCGCAGGTCCTTGCAGAGTTTATTGTGGCGTCTTTAGGCATGAATTCCAAATGAACCACACTTTTAATATCCCAGGGTCTTTAACAGTTTTGGCATCGGCGATCCTGTAACGGATCTCCCTATTGATGCTCTCTTGTTTTCGGGGTTAAAAAAGTGAAATCATCATCCATCACCTGTCACAATGTTGTTGAGAAATCCATCACCCATATGGGCCATAACGGGAAAGAAATTGTTGACAGGTGTCCAGTCTCCTCTGTTTCAATTGGCAGCACGTTTTCTACAGTTAGGAACTGGATTACAGCACTCTTTTTCTCGCGCACCGACAGAGTTACGTTACACACCGCCATGTTACACGCTGGAATTCGTAGCCCTCTAGCGGCAGAGGGCTGCATCTTGCGTCAGTGAAACAGGAAAGTCGACCGAGTAATATGCACGACACGTACACCTAAACCGATATTGAAAACAAAATAAAAAATTCCCAGGCATAACTTCTCACCACGGCCTCGTGTATGGATGGACGGTTCATGTAGATGTTTTATCAGTGAATTTTTTACAGTGCGAAGGAACCATAGACCGCAGTGTTGGACATAAAATTCGCCTTTGTACCTCTACCAGTCGCTGATAAACAGGAGTCCTACGAAACGGAGAGACGGACAGACGCATAACAAATGGCAAAAAAAATATTTTTTTATGAATTAATTACAAATTAGCAATTTTCGAATCTTTTCTCTAGTTTGAAACCTGGTTGGTAGGTAGTCAGAGAGCACACAAGATAAGGTTAAGGTTGTGGATGGGGCCGTAAACAGTTACTATGAGTTGCACAATCAAACACACAACTCTATTTTTCTAAGTACCGCTTATTACACATTGGCCTAAGAGATCACAATTAAACAATACGACCGAAGGCCTGAACAACAAGTCAGATAAATAATTTGGAATAAACCCCTTGCTTCTTATTTTAAAAAATCCTTCAGAGAATACACATGGCTGAACGCCTTATTAAGGGGTTCACGCAAATCCTCAGCTGAGGCTACACATAACGCATGGAAAAACTTACGGATTAGGGCCTGGATTACAAACAATTTCAAATAGAACTATTTCTAAGAACAAAATTTGTTTTTCTAAAACAATCAATGCTCAAAATTTTAATTTTATTTTAAAGAAACTTAGTAATACATGGCCAAAGGCCTCACACAATACTTCAACTAAAATGAAAATCACAATTTAAAACAAACAGAACAAGTGGTGCTCAGAAGTGTTCCTAGGGCCAGCCTGGCAAGGTAGCTCAAACGTAAGATGAGGTGAGACTGGCAGCCAAGAGTTAAAGTTAGGTAAGGAGAATATCGGCTTAGGATGAGAACACGAACAGCGCTGTGCCTCCAGGAATTGGCGTCTAAAAACAGCCAGGGGAACAATAACCACTGTAAGCAAATATGAACCAAACAACTTAAAGGGCTGTCGAACTACATGCCGTGCTGGACAGCAAACAACACGACGAGGAAAAGGCACACTGCCTACAAACTATGCTAATGACCAGTGCAGATAACTGGAGCGTTAACGGCCACAGGGCAGAAAATACCGCTGCTGGACTTCACTGATAAGTAACAGCCAATTTAATAATTAATTACAACGTAGGAAGATGGCTGCAAGATTTCGCCAACTCCAACAGATCATACAATGCTGCTAGCCTGAACAGCCAAGGGGACAACAACCCGCAAATGAATGAAGAGATGTCACAATAGTTGAGTTTTCGTAACAGAGTAACTAATCACTCAACTTCAGCGTCCAGGTTCGGTGGACAACGAACTCGTCGCTCTCGCAGCTAGCACCTCACACTCCGACAGCGCGTGCACACCGCCAGCGGCACCGGCCTGGCCTCACACCGCGGAGACTTGCTTGCTGCTCCGTCCCAACCGACCCTCTCAATCCAGCACACAGACAGCATTAAAATAAGTGCTCTGTCAAAACCACACAAGCTACACATGGTTCCACGAAAACACTTACACAAACAACTCGAACACTACTAAAACCAGTGACTGTGGAACAACAAGGACGAATCACAAGTCAACACACACAGAGAACCCAGAAACGGTCGGTGACCAAATACACGTCGCCGATGAGACGGCCGACCGAACGACCCAACAAGGTCTTCCCCACTCAAGTGTTGTGCGTCGGCAATGGTCTGGTTGTCCAGAACTCACTGCTGCTCCGCCCCGACTCCCTTCATATCTGTTCACAACTCGGACATGACGACCCGGAGACACTGGGTCAGACCCAACATTGAAGAGGGAACACTTGCCCAATGGTCAACCAACATCTCTGCACAAGGAAGGAACCGACCCACGTCCCACAAGATGACTAACTGAAGGGGCCCAGAAACGGTCAGGCGAGTACTGGCTGCCCAGACCTCACTGGAGCGCCATCCCCGACTGAACTCCCGACACACGACGACCCAGAAATACTAGCGGTCGCTCCAAAGATATTACGACAGTGCTCTTATCGGTAGCGCAGCTGCTGCTACTCACGGGCAGGCAGGCCAGAAACTTAGTGACGCTAGTAGATCGAATAAGAAACGGGACGGCAGTACCGCAAAGACATGATATCACGTAATAAACTGCACGAACACGAGTCGTGCACGGCTCATAGTTGTACAGTGAAATCTTACTTATAGGCAGATTTCTCTATTCTAGTTCAACGGGAAGTAACCTATAGTTTTCGATGGGTGAGTTTGCGAGTATCAAAATATATGGCATAAATTCTCGTATCTTTTGACTATATTGTCTTAGAAACTTGATTCTTTGCATTATCACTTTCCATGTACGTATGGACAGTTAACAACGAACTTACCTATTGTGTGAAGTTGCTGACTTAGCCGTAAGACTACAATACACTATTTCAAAACAGGGCCTCTTTATGTGCCAGCGTAACGATAAGCCCCAGCACGAAGATGAAGAATGCAAGAGCAGAGAAGGCTGTGAGATGACGTCAGCTAATAGCCCGCTGACAAGGACCGCACCAGGACAGGAGCGGCCTCTAGCCGAAGAGAACATAAGCGCCGTTCCTGCCAACCTCGGTCGGACAGCAATCGACCGGCACAGGAGAGACGGCTAAAAAAGCTGTGATATTAACGATAGCAGAGACTTATGAGCGAGTGTGAATAACTTGCATGGACACTGTCTATGGCTAAGGTCGCTGATTATTTGCATGTCGCTTGCGACACCCTTGTAAACCAAACTTGAGTATTGTCAATCTACTTTATTGTAATAAAGAACATTAACGTGATTTGCCTGAACTGTTGTATAGCTATCCGAGAAAGCAGCATCCTTTGGGCACCGTATAAGAGAGGAGTGGGCAGGAACCCACATGAAGCTATTGCATTACTTTCAAACAAATGCATACCTGGAGCTTCACTAAAAATAGCATCGTCCCCCATATCACTTGTACTTCTTGTATTGTAAATACAGTGTGGGCATTGGCTTACGCGCTAAACCTTATGAGCACAAAGTACTGAACTAGACATGAAGTCGCTTATTTTATTCTGAAGAGATCCTCACTTTAGCTTGCCAAACGCGTGCTTAGTTATGCCACTAGTACTCTCAGCTCCTCATTTAAAACTTTCGATGCATTCCAGTCCAGCTGATAGCGTCGGTGAACTTCGGGAATGCATTATGAACTATTGTGAACTCATTCAGAACACGCTTGGAAACGTGTACAGACATTGACGAGAAGACGTTCTGAAGACTGCCTTCACATGAATGGTGACCATGTGGAGCACTTATTGCAATCAAGTGCATATCTGCAGTTTGGATCTCGGGGACTCTGCTATAACGTGCTAATGTACTCAGCAGTAATGTGCCGCATCGGGTGTCCGGACCTGTATTCATTACGATTATTTACTTGTTTCATTGCCCCGTCTTGAACCTTCTCGTTTGTATCATAATAGTGAAGAACCCTGTGTAGCTACTTAAGTGCTTCGCAAAGCATTGTACAATATTAGCTGCTATTAAGAAACGCTTTTACTGCCATTACCGTTTACATTGATTAGCGGCCTCAGTTGACAGGAACCTAGCATCTTGCAGAGTGCTTTAGCACATATGAAAACAGTTTCATAGCATGTGCTTTCATTCAAATACTCAGCATGTGTTCCAAGCCATGAAACTGTTTCGGGGACTGTCAAAGCACTCCGCAAGACCTACGTGTCTGACAACTAAAAACTCAGCTATCCCTTTCTCTGCAAACTATGGACGAAGGGCAATAGGCAAATTCCACATTCCTCGATTTCCGTAAAGCGTTTGAAACGGTGCCCAGCTGCACACTGTTAACGAAGGTCTGAGCATGCTGAATATGTTCCCGAATATTTTAGTGACTCATATTCTTAAATAAAAGGACACAGTATGCTGTCCTCCTGTCGGTGAGAGTTCATCAGAGATAGGGTATCATCAAGAGTGCCGCAGGGAAGTGTGACAGGACTGCTCTTGTCCTCTATATACAGCGTCGCAGGGGAAATGGTCAGTATTCAGGGATATAACAGGAAAAAGTCTAGTAAATATGGGCTCTAAAATGCATACCTTAAGAGCTTTGAGCACTTCTTGGTCTTCGACACTGCAAACAATTCAGATGTGTGCTGCAAGGTTTGTTACCGATAGGTTCGATTAAGACGTGAGTATTACGGAAATGTTCAATAAATGGGAAGTCCTACAGGAAAGATAAGGTGCTTTTTGTGAAACACTGTTGAGATAGTTTAGAGAATAGGCGTTTTCATCTGACAACAGAACAGTTTTACTCCAGCCAAAGTACATTTAGTGAAAGGACCGCGAAGACGAGGTAAGAGAAATTAGAGCGTATAGACAGCAGCTTTTACCTGCGCCATTTAACAGGAAAGAGAATGACCAGTAGTTGTGGCTCTAAGCATTATGGGACTTAGCATCTGAGGTCATCAGTTTCCTAGACTTAGAACTACGGAAACCTAAGTAAGGACATTACACACATCCATGCCCGAGGCAGGATTCGAACCTGCGACCGTAGCAGCCGCGTGGTTCCGGACCGAAGCGCTTAGAGCCGCTCGACCACAGCGGCCGGCTACCAGTAGATGTACAAGGCACCCTCCACCTTGCGCCGTATAGTGTCTTGCGGAATACGTATGTTGATGTAGACGTAGGCAGATCGCATTTAAACAGCGAAACCAGTGTACTTTATAACCCCGTATGTTGCTGAAGATTTAAATGCGAACGGCTGGGAGATGATTGACTCTCGAAACAATTAATTATGGTGTCTTATAGGCTGCAAAACATAACGACTTTTTTTTACCAATACCACCTCTGTTAAAAAGCATGGATTATATTACAAAAAGAAAGTCCATGTAATCTTTATTGACGGCAAGGGAAAATGTTATCGACAGCGCGTTCCTCAAAGGCTAGATAATCAGACCAGCGCTATTCCTCGCCTTGAAGTCTCTCTTCAGCCGGTGTATTAGGCCCAATTTTATAGACTGAAGAGACAAAAAAAGAAAGGAAATTTAACATTTCGTCAACAACGGCATCATAAGATGTCGGACACGCGCTCCAGATGAACAGTGATGAGGAGACCAATACGTCGCGTCTTTTCTGCTTTGCGTAATTTTGGGAAATTATGGAAGGCTTGAAACTGTGTTCTCATAATGGAGTGAAAATGGTCGATACGTATAGCAGAAGAAAAGATGTTAAGGCTCCACAGAGTGGTGGAAATCACTCTGTATTGTGACGCATACATCATAGAGAGCTATGTGTAGTAATATTAGTGATCAGTACTTATATGTAGGTCACAAAACTTAAGTTATAAGCTGTTGCGTAAAGGATTCCCACAGAACACGTCGCTGAATGCAAGGTAGCCGCACGCCAGTCGAGACGGGAAGTCGCCTGAAGAAGTAGGCAACCGGGGGCTACAGCCACGTGTACCTCTTACAAGGGGACGACACGACGTTTGGAACGCGGATTTACTGCAAACGTCATACACTCGTATTAGTCCATTAGGACCACAGAATGTGTAAGCAGTAGAGCGTACTTCTCAAGCGTTGTTGAGAAAATCGCAAGATAATTTCGACCGTCAAATGTCGCCAAATACATATAGCTGTGCGTGGCCGTTTTTACTAGGAAGCGCCGGCAGCCGAGTGGTATAGCCGGCACGGTAACTCAGCGTGTTCGGTCAGAGGGTTAGCTGCCGTCTGTAATAAAAAAATGAGTTAATGGATCAACAACGAACTGAAATGGGTGACTTGCGACGTCCGCCCTCAGCAGATACAACGAACGAAAACGAATAAAATGAGATTTTTTTTTAAAAAAAAAGTGGTTAGCGTTCAAGCCCCGTAATCGCTGCGTCGCTGAATCGAGTTCCGCTCGTCAGTTTTTTATTTTCTAACACAGTAATTTTCTTTACTATTTATATTATAATTGATGCAACGGGAAAAATACGCGTAATCGGATGAGCTTTTATTAAATTTACGATGTTATTTGGCAGTCTACAAATTTTTATTATCACAAATAATATAATATTCATAGCTACCAACTAATAAATGGCCAAACGCATAAAGTGATAGTGAAAATGTATGCTTGTCCGTGATTTGAGAAATCCCTTATGCCTGGAAGGAGCCCGAAACGACTTGTTACCACCAAGATTTAACCGGCACAGACGGCTTTCGACAGATGTACAATTAATCGTCGCTTTCGACATTACGATTACAAGTTGCAGGATGGCATTTTTCGTAAAAACATGGAAAACAAAGTTAAACGGCACCAGCTGCATTCAATAAATGTTATGTTTCCGCAAACACAAGGTGGTTTGAGGTTTTCCGTGGAAAAACAAACCACGTTAACATTTTCAAAAACCTCTCTTTCAGCCGATAATTTGGAAACAAACCATGCATAACGCAGCATTTCCTTAAATATGGACGCTGATCATTGGTCATGCAGTATCGGGTGTATTTTAATAGCGTCTTCACGAGAAGCAGTTTCTCGCTCTCTTTCGATTAAATACGAACAGTTTTGAAGACACGAACAAGCATACATTTTCAGTATCACTTTATGTGTTTGGGCGTTTACTAGACGGTAGTTATGAATATTACATTATTTGTGATAATAAAAATTTGTAGACTGCCAAATAACATTGTAAATGTAATAAAAGTTCATCCGATTACACGTATTTTTCCCATTACACCAATTGTAATATAAATAGTAAAGAAAATGACTGTTTTAGAAATTTTAAAAAAAAACTGGCTAGTGGGATTCGATCCGACGACCCAGCGATTACGATACTTGAACGCTAATCAGTCGGCTGCCGGAGCACAGGTGTATATATTGGACGACATTTGACGGTCGAAATTATCTTGCGATTTTCTCAATAACGCTTGATAAGGACGCGCTACTGCTTACGCATTTTGTTTTCCTCATGGAGTACTACGAGTGTACGAGGTTTGCAGTAAATCGTCGTTCCAGACGTCGTGGCCTCCCCTTGTCAGTTGCATACGAGGGAGCAAGTCTGACATCCATTATACTCTGCTGACACATAGTTATGTGATGTGTGTCGGAGTGAATTCAATTGTTGTTGTTGACTTGTCTGATCCACCTCCCTAAGTTAGTCAATCCTGTACAAGTATCATCCTCTTTGCATTACTACAACCTGTATGGATTTCAGTTTGCTTATCGTAGTGAAGTCTCGGCCTTCCTTTACATTTATACTCTCCCCCTGCCTATCCGCTCCCGACAAGTACAATTACTTCCATTTCCAAACCGATAATTCGTTAATACATCGGGACGTATCCTACCAACTGGTCCCTGCTCTTACAAGAGAACCATCAGACCAGTCAATCACGGACTCTGATGAGTAGTAAGCATGTTGTAGAGGGACCTGCCCTGAGTACGTTGCTAGTTTTTTTTCCGTGCGATAGCCCTTAGTTTCCGCGAAAATCGATGCTGAAGTTTTATGCGTACCACTTATACTCGTAAAGTTAGTCACCTTTTAACCAAATGAGGGTGTTGCAGCGTCTAATGTTTACGGTTACCATGCTGACGGTACTAGTTCAGTATCTGCCCTAGTATCCTTTTTTTCTTTCATCGTGAGAATGTCTGTAGATAATATATCATCCAAAATTATTCAAAAATAGTCATTTTCACCACCGTAATTTCATTAATAAATCAATCTTTACAGCAAACTACCCGTTTGTAGCTTGTAGATAAAATTCAAAATATTTGGACAACTTTTGCTTCCTGCGTTTCCTAGAAGTGACCACGCCTCTTGTCCCCTCACCCTCACAGACATTACGGAATCCCAAGGCTCTGTAAACCATCAGCTGCCTTTTATCACCGGCATCAGTTGTTCGCAAAGCGTTCTCAGTGTTCTGTATGTCAAATGGGTACAAGTGAAGAAGCAAGCATTCCTATAGAAAGGCAGCCAAAAGAAGATCTACCAGAAATGAATCAGTGTGATGAGCAATCTAAGGGCACACCTATTAATGCCAACAGATTCAGAGAAACCCTGATTCACAATTTGAACGTTCTTACACATACACATCCGAGCACGATTTCTGCTGTTTCCATTGAAATTGGAAATGCGATATTCAGCGCAATACGAGATCTGCTCGCGAAAGACGAATCATAATTTGAATCATTTAATGGACGATAAGGAAATAGACGAACGACAAGAATATAAGGCGGTAAGTTTTACCTTTGTATGGTTTTTTGTTCCTGTATGCAAACCGAAAACATGTAAACCAATTTCCTCTGAAATTCCCGGGCGGGGGGGGGGGAGGGTTGAGGACTTCCTTCCCGCAACATTCGAGGGTAAACCGGTGGATTATGTTCCTTTATCGTACAAAGAATGTACAGTCGCTCTCATAACAGCTCATCCAAAGTAGAGCTTAGAGAGTATGCTGTGACACGGAATCTCTCAATTGAACGCAAAGCTACTCTTTCTTGATGGAAAGAGAATGTTAAACGGGGGAGGACCCATTTAAACAAATGAAAAACTACTGATAATGAGGTATACGAACGATCGGCAAAAAAGTATACGGGCAAAAACAGAATCCGTACCGGGAGCCGTGGTAGCAGTAAATCTTAGCCTCTGTGCTACGCTTTCTTCACCGAATCATGTTTAACGCTATAGGAGGTACGTAAAAATTCAATATCGATTTTCTCAGAAACTGGGGGCGTCGCATGAGAAACCACTATCCAGATATCCAGGACATGGCCTTCTACAACGTGGCTAAGACTCGTCAAAACCGGTAACCGACAGGTATAATGGTCCCTTGTTAGCCAAATTGGGCATAATTCCTTCTCCCTAATGACATTCAGTACCTCCTCATCAGTTACGTGATACGTCCACTCAGTTTGTAGGATTCTTCTGTAGCACCCAGGTTGTCTCTCTTCTTGTCTGAATTCTTTATCGTACACGTTAACTTTCGTATGAGGCTACGCACCACATAAATACCTTAACAAAAGACACTACAACAATTAAATTTGTATTCGATATCAAAAATTTTCTCGTTTTCCTATTGCAGTCTGCATTTTGGAACCTCTCTGTTTCGCCCACCGACAGTTTTTCACCGAGTAGTAAAATTTGTCTACTACCTTCAGCATTTCACTTCCTAACCTAATTTCCTCAGCGTCACCTGATTTAATTCCACTACGCTGCGTTACCCTAGTTTTAGTTACGTTGATGTTCACACTCAGAGTCCAGAATTGATGGGAGGGGGAGGGGTGTGGATGATGATGGTTTGTGTAAAGAAATATTTCTATGACCACTTGGGTTTTCGAATTTTCATAATTACGAATCCAGCAGAAAATATAGCCCCATTCGCACGCACTACTTTAAAATACTTTGTCTTGCGTAAGTTTCTCCTGGAAATGGCAGTGGTGCTTAAGAATTGTGTGGCCGGTCAGATGCTGCAATACACACACACACACACACACACACACACACACACACACACACACACACACACACACATACCACAGAAAGAAAGTAGATACACTTTCTTCCTGGACATTACAGATATAAATTTCAAGAATTCCTCATATCTGTACATCAGTATTTCTGAAACGATCATTTGCCTTCCTACATAGTCATCTTCATTGCCTACAGTTGCATGGGATTTTTGGAAAGCTAAGTACCATTCTTAGAATGAAGAATTAGTCTTTATGAGTCTCATTTATTCTATTCCACGTTTTTTCAGGTATTTTATTCGCCCAAAAATCTTTCCAGGTTGTGCACGTTGTGCACGAATGTGCTGTTACTGTTCTGGTGTTCAGTCTAAAGACTCATGTGATCTACTTTTACATACACACTCTGCAAGCCACCTTGTGGTGCGCGGTGGAGAGTACCCTATACCACTGCTAGCCGTTTCCTTTCCTGTTCCACTCACAGATAGTGAGAGAGAAAAACGAGTGTCTTTGCGCCTACGTATGAGCCCTTACGCGAAATGTATGTTGGCGGCAGTAGGATCGTTGTGCAGTCAGCTTCATACGCCGGTTCTCTACATTTTCTTAACAGCGTTCCTCGAAAAGAGTGTCACCTTCATTCCGGCGATTTCTTTCTGAGTTCCCTAAGCATTTCCGTAACACTTGCATATGATTGAACCCACCGTTAACAAACCTAGCAGACCAGCTCTGAATTGCTTCGTTGTCTTCCGTCCTGGTACGGATCACAAGCACTCGAGCAGTATTCAAGAACAGGTCGAACTAGCGTGCTATATGCGATCTCCCTTACATATGCACAAGACTTTCCTGAAATTCTCCCAACAAACCGAAATCCACCTTCCCTACTACGAGGGTAACTCAATTATTATCCGAAATTTAGTTAAATATTTTTATTTGGCAATAATGTCTTTTTACGTTGATGACGCATGCTTTGTTTATTTGTTGTTGTATCTTTTCAACTTTCAAGCTGCTAGGTTAGTTTTGTTTTCACTTCCGTGCCGTTAATGATGGCTGTTCCGCTGTCTGTTTGCACCAAAAAAGAGCAACGTTCAGTGATCCGTTTTTTGTGGTCGGAAGGAGTATCAGGGGCCGAAGTTCATCGAAGACTTTTGGTACGGTAAGACTACAGTGTTTTGCCACAACGGAGTGTCTACGAAAGCTTTGAAAAATTCCGAAATGGTCGCACAAGTGTCACGCACGATGAAGGAGCCGGACGACCGTTTACCGCCATAAATGAAGAAACCATTGAGCGTTCACGTAAATTTTTTCTCTTAGACAGACGATTAACTATTGACGAAGTGGCACATCGTCGGCAAATTAGTCACGGTTCTGCCTACTAAATGATCCGCAACAGACTTGGGTTTCATAAAGTTTGAGCAAGATGGGTCTCAAAAAGACTGGCTCAGTTGCATTAACAAACGCGCTTGGACATCTGCAAAAAACATTTGGATCGCTATGGTAACGAAGAGGACAATTTCTTAGACAGAATCATTATTGGTGAGGAAACATGGATCCACCATTACGAGCCGGAGAGTAAACGGCATAGTATGGAATGGAAACATCCTAATTAACCCCGCAAGAAAAAGCTCAAGACCCAGCCGTCCGTTGGAAAAATGATGCTTACGGTTTTTTGGGACGCACAGGATCCAGTACTGGAACATTATGGGGAAAGGGGCACAACTATAAACAGAGTACGTTACAATGAGAAGCTCACTGCCAGGCTAAGGCCTGCAACTCGTAGCAGACCCCGAGGATTGCTGTCAAAAGGTGTTGTGTTGTTGCACGAAAATGCCCGTCCGTAAACTGCTGCCAGCACTGCTGAAACTTAAATTTGAAGTACTGGATCACCCTCCATGTAGTCGCGATCTTCCCTCTTCTGACTGTCACTTCTCTGGTCCACTCAAACAGGGATTAAGGAGCCGTCGATTTGCTTCTGACGAAGCAGTGAAAGAAGCAGTGAATTCCTGGTCGGCAGCTCAACCGAGAACCTTCTTTTGTGACGGCATCAGGAATCTTGTACAACGATGGACCAGGTGCGTTGAAATGTAAGGAGATTATGTCGAAAAATGATGTTCTTTTAAGTTTCCTATTTGATTACAATAAAATTTTATAACTGCTTTGCGGATAATAATTGACTAACCCTCATACAATCTTTACATGGTCATTCCATTTCATATTACTTTGCAACGTTACGCCTAGATATTTAATGGACGTGACTGTGTCAAGCAGCACACCAATAATTCTGTACTCCAACGTAATGGGTTTGTTTTTCCTATTCTCCTACATTAATTTACATTTTTCTACACTTACAGATAGCTGCCATTCATCGCACCAACTGAAAATTTTCTCTAAGTAATCTTGTATTATGCTGCGCCACTCTCTTGGACACCTTACCGTACACCACAGTATCATCAGCAAACAACAGCAGATTGCTGCCCACCCTGCCCGCCAGATCATTTATGTACACAGGAAATAATAGCAGTCCTATTACACTTCCCTGGCGCAATCCTGACGATATCCTTGTCTCTGCTGAACACTCGCCACTGCGAACAACATACTGTGTTCTATTAATTAAGACGTCTTCGAGCCACTTCACACATCTGAGAACATATTCCGTATGCTCCTACCTTTGTTAACAGTCTGCAGCAGGATACGTTGTCAGACGCTTTCCGGAAATCTAGAAATATGGAACCTCCCTGTTGCCCTTCATCCATAACTCGCAGCATATCATGTGAGACAAGGGCAAGCTGAGTTTCACACGAGTGGTGCTTTCTAAAACCGTTTTGATTCGTGGATATAAGCTTTTCAGTCTCTAGAAAATATATTAGTAGGTGGAAGGCCCGCTTAACGATTTTACATATAACCAGAATTCTCTCGAGCTCTCGAATGTTCAAATGTGTGTGAATTCCTAAGGGGCCAAATGCAGAGGTCATTAGCCGCTAGACTTACACACTACTTAAATTAACTTAAACTAACTAACGCTAAGAACAACACACACTCCCATGCTCGAGGGAAGACTCGAACTTCCGGTGGGTGGGGCCGCGCAATCCGTGACATGGCGCCTCAAACCGTTCGGCCACTCGGCGTGGCTCGACTTCTCGGCCTGATCTTTCGCTAAGGTATGATGTTGGTAGTTGTACATTTCGGGCGTAGATCTTTTTAACTGATGCACGAATCCCTACTATGTTTGCTTATCGTCATATACGCGTTCTCTTTTGAACCGAAAGTGCAACAGCCTCTGCTTTCTCAGTATTTCCCGAATTTTGTTACTAAACCGCAGTGGGTCTTTTCTATCACTAATCCACTTACTAGACACATATTTGTCCAGAGCACGATTTACAATCTGTGTAAACTTTACCCATAATTCAAATGGCTCTAAGCACTATGGGACTTAACATCTGAGGTCATCAGTACCCTAGACTTAGAACTACTTAAACCTAACTAACCTAAGGATATCACACACATCCATGCCCGAGGCAAGATTCGAACCTGCGACAGTAGCAGAAGTGCGGTTCCGGACTGAAGCGCCTAGAACCGCTAGGCCACAATGTCCGGCTTGCCCATAATTCCTCTGCGTCCATGATACTGGGGCTAAATGGCTACAATTCATTGTCTAAGTGAGATACTAACAACTACTTATCTTCTCTTACTAGAAGAAACACTCTCCTACCCTTATTAACTGATCTTTCGTAATCATAGTCGTTATGATGACATCATCACTAATCCCCGTCTCTATACCAACACTATCGATAAGATCCGATCTGCTTGTAGCTACATGGTCTAAGATATTTCCACTGTGTGTGTGTGTGTGAAGCGAAACTGGCTGCTCAAGACATTTTTCGGAAAACGTGTTCAAACCTGCTTTGTAAGAGTGTCTATCTGTACCCCCTTCAAAGAAACCATAGATGTGCCTGTCTATAATAGGTAGGTTAAAGTCGCCATCTACTAGTATTGGTTGATCTGACCGCGCTGCTGTCCGTAGACATTCTTTGAGCAACTCTAGAACTATCAGAGCGGACCCGTGTGGCCGGTAAAACATCCAACAATTAATTTGGTATCACGTAGACCTATTAAATGCGACCAGGTAACTTCACCGTCACACTCAATTTCAGTCTCAGTATTTTTGTTAACTGCAATGAACACCCCCCATCCTATGGTGTCTAACCTGTCCTTCCGATAAACTTTCCATGACTCGCTAAATACCCCCGCGCTTTCTGCTTCGGGTTTTAGCCAGCTCTCGGTCCGAAGAATAATCTGATCGCGAGAACTTTCTTGGAGGACAGTAAGTTCGTGAACGTCGTTACGAACACTTTGAGAATTTACTGTTAACATTTTGACAGTCGAAGTGTCTACTCTGAACGTAGTACATTTTGCCTATCTGCGTATCGACGGGCGAGTGTTCATCAGATACCTCATCCTATCGCCTAGCCTACAAAAAAACAACGATGTGAACTCTACAAAAACTCTGCTACCAGCGTAGCTGCTTCCTTTGTGTAGTTCACCCCTGTCCTATCACGGGGAGTCCTACAATTTTCCAACCGATTACGAAGGTCTAGAAATCTGCACCCAGGACCGTCACAGAGTCGAAGAAGCCTTTGGTTGAGACTCTCCAGTCGGCTCCAAACCAAAGGACCCCGATCAACGTGTAAGTAGGCTGTTTAGGTTTTTTTATTGGTAACGCCACATAGCGCTCTGTATGAAAAATCACTGGCTGTGCTGTGTGCAGTCAGTGGCTGGTTGGCATTGTTGTAATACTCGCCATTGTAGTGTTGGGCAGCGGCAGCTGGATGCTAACAGCGCGTAGCGTTGCGCAGTTGGAGGTGAGCCGCCAGCAGTGATGGATGTGGGGAGAGAAGTGGCGGAGTTTTGAAATTTGTAAGACTGGATGTCATGAACTGCTCTATATATTATGACTATTAAGGTAAATACATTGTTTCTTCTCTATTAAAATCTTTCATTTGCTAACTATGCCGATCAGTAGTTAGTGCCATCCGTAGTTTGAATCTTTTATTTAGCTGGCAGTAGTGGTGCTCGCTGTATTGCAGTAGTTCGAGTAACCAAGATTTTTGTGAGGTAAGTGATTTGTGAAAGGTATAGGTTAATGTTAGTCAGGGCCATTCTCTTGTAGGGATTACTGAAAGTCAGATTGGGTTGCGCTAAAAAATAATATGTGTCAGTTTAAGCACAGTTATGTACAATTCTTCTAAGGGGACGTTTCAAACTCTGGTAACAACGCCTCAAATTGCGAGCCCTGCTTGCACACCGCGCTCGAAGGCAGCAGCCTTCACCACCTTCGCCAGCCAACCATATTAAAGGATGACTGCTGATGTCTGCACCCTGCACAATCGATGGCCACAGGCAAGGCCGCCTCCACATCTCGGATAAGGCTCCTGGCAGGCAAACCAATTTTTTACGGCCCTGAACGCTGTCTTTCCGAGAGGCTCCATACCTTACCTAACGCTGGACCTCCCGACTGCTATAGTCCGATCCACGAACGATGGCGGTTCGAGCTGGCCGAGACAAGGATTTCATTGTTGGCGGTTCCAAGCGACAGTTGCGGTATGGACAAACACGTGCTTTGTGACTGACGAAAGAGTGTATCCCGCAAATTATAGCTCTCGATTGCATTTGTAAAATTTATCGTTTACCACAACCATCAGCCGTGAGAACTCGCAACAAATGAAGTAAAAATTCACTAAATAACTCGCTGCAATGAAGTTAAATAGTTGCACTGCATACAACATTCACAGCAGAGCGTTCAGAATGATGCTGAACGCTCATTAGCTGTCGGAGAACGCGTGACATAAGTGGGCAGAACAAGCCTAAAGTCGGCCGTTATCGTTCGTGACTCCAGCTATAGCAAGCTACTGCCCACGTGTGCCTGCTCGAACTCTGCTGAAGAAACGGCCACCTGTTCATTCACAGGCAAGTTGAGACGACCAGTCTCCACATTGCCCCTCGGCCCGGAGCGACGCGAATGCGTTACCACCCATCACTCACCCTGCTCTGAGGGCGGTTCCACAACGTAGGGTACGCTTCTAGGAAGTAGCTCAGCAGAGCCCTTTGGGCGAAACAAGCGACACTTGAGGTGCCCCATGCGACGCGTCAAATTCTCCATCACCGGTACACCCTCAGACAGCAGCGTAAAGGCGGCAGACCGTAGCTAAAACCAGATTCAGTTGTTAGTGAACTGCGGCCAGCTCCTCCTGCGTCCGCACACAGCACGAGCGCATCCTACATATCTTGGCAAGACTAACCGAAGAAGTAAACTATAAAAGCCAGCAGAAATCTAGATATGCAACTTGCCACACTCCTGATTTGTGACCAATGGACGCTGTAACATTAATGAGCCGTGTAGCTGACTGTTCAGAAGAGATTACACTTGAGCTACAGACTGCTTGAATATATACTTAAAGATCTCGAGATCAATCCTCTTAAATACAAAAACACGCACGTAATAAGAAAAGTATATTCTTCTAAGAAAACGCAGGAAATACGTGGATTGCTGGCCTGGAGTGGCTAACTAAGATGAACCGGCAGTCACTTGTCTTCGAAACAAACAAATGAACAACTACTGCGGTACTGATTTCCCGACTATGCACCCTTTTACGCTAGTCTGTACTGTGTAAACATCTCAGCATAACTACCGCGACCTACTGCATCTGAACCTACCTCTCTCTCTACAATTTTCCCTCCTCATCACCATACCTCGCATTCTTCCCTACATTACCAAAATGACGACTGCTTCACGCTCCAGGATGTGTCCTGTCAACCTATCGTTGTTTTTAGTCAAGTTTCCTGATTTCGTTCAGTTACTAGTAATTATTCGATCTACCCATCTAGTCTTCAAAAGTCTTCTGTAACACCTCGTTCCAAGAGCTTAATCTTTTCTGCTTGCCTAAGCAGCTTATTGTCCACATTTCGCTTCTTTACAAAGCTACCCTCTGGACAAAGAACATGAGAAAAGACTTTGTAACGTTTAAATTTGTATTCGATAGTACAAATTTCGCTTTTACAGAAATACTTTTCTTGCTATTTCCAGTTTGCATTGTATACCTTCTCTATGTCGGCCATCATCAGTTGTTTTGCTGTCAAACTATCAAACCTCATATATCACTTTTTCTTACTCCAACAGAAAATTTGAGGGTATTATAAGGTTGTTACTCGTGTAGTTTCTGCTGATAACTTTTTTGACTTTTTCTTCAGTAAGAAAAAGAAACCGCATTGAAATCTATCCAGCAATTAGTCCATGCCACCTGTGGAAGAATTGCCGGGAGTCAAAATGTTACCACGTAGGGCCAGTCAAATGATGTTGTCAACGACGGACGGTGGCTGATGACGTCATTAAGGACAATTGACTGTCAGTAGCAAGGCAGTAACTGATTTCAGCGCCGCGACGCTACCGACAACCGGGTGTTCACACGTGCAACTGCAATAGGAAGCGAACGGTACGTCAGTTTAGTTGCGTATGTCAAAGTGGCCTACGTAAGCGAGTGAGTGATTACTGTACTCCACAGGATCAGTTCCCACTGACATTGAAACTGTTGACAGTTCTCATATTCATTGTTTTGATACCTTTATATTTCCTGAGGTCATTACAGGAGATCGTCTGTTGGAGATACGGGGGACGTGGTCCCTTTTACCGTTGGCCGCTTGCTCACGATATGGCCGCGAAACAAAAATCGGGAGAGTCGCGCCGCGCTCCCTTCCTTTGAGAGGTGAAACACAAAGTGCGTGTGCGTGATTAATTTCGCCCTCAGACCGGGGTGTCGCCCCCCGGACTGGTTTTTTAGGCGCCCGGAAGCGCCGGGATCCGGTCTGCGCCTGGACAGTGGGGCAAGCACAGGTAGTACCGGGTCAGCGCTAATCCTGGCCCAGTGTCCGGCAAACCTGTTTCCCAGGCCCACCCCGCGAGCCAGCCTGTATAAACACAGAGGCCGGACAGCGGCCTTTGTGTTCAAACACGGCGAGCTGGCCGGCGTAATTTGGCGCAGCTGGCCCCGGGCGACTACCCCTTCCGCCTTCCCCCACCCCACCGCCGTTTCCCTACCGCGGACTCTTTGATGCGGTGTCACGCGCGTCAGGTTGGGCCTCAACTAACCAACCTCACCTGAACTCACCTCCGAGCTCGCGACGTCTCACGCTCTCGCATTCGCACACGCAGTCGTGGACACTGAGGTGCTCTCTGAGACTGCCTGCCTGTGTCTGCCTCTCTGCCTGTGCGGCTGTGTACTGGAGACCTGGGGATCGCCCGTCCGAAGCCGTCCGCCGCCCTCGACACCTGCCCAAAGGTATGACCACTTGCGAGCCAGCGACGTGCTGAGTACTTCCGTAACTGCTCCATTACATTTCGGGTTTGCAGCCGCACAAATTCAGCGTCTTTTCTTAATATTTTCGCTATATATCGTTCAGCCATCTTCAGAGTGAGCCGAAAGACAGACGCTCCAGCACTCGCTCCGTTCTCTTAAACTCGCGGACCTCGCCACTACACGCGGCCGCAGATACAAAGCCGTCAGTGTCGATGATCAACGGGAAAGAAGTACAATGAGCATTAATTATATGTGTGGCGGTCGATCCACTTTGGATAGAGATGTATCATTCTGAGCTGCATTGTCGCGTCGTCTTTGTAAGTTTTTTACAGCAAGTGTAATTACTGGTATAGTGGAAAGAACCCTCTGCCATGCACTTCACAGTAGTTTGCAGAGTATGGGTGTAAAGGTAAGTTACCTGGGGGACAGAAATTTTGTAGTGACAGTAAAACTATGTGCAGGTAGAAGAAAGTTACAGATAAGAGGGCAGGAGTGTTACAAAGCGAATAACTGACAATAGTTATGCTTGGAAATGTTTAAAGGGGCCCATATCAAGGAATGGATGCAAGTGTTTCATGATGATGATGATGATGATGATGATGGCAGTGGTTGGTTGATTTGCGGCAGGGGACCAAACAGCGAAGTCATCGGTCCCATCAGATTAGGGAAGGATGGTGAAGGAAGTCGGCCGTGCCCTTTCGAAGGAACCATCCCGGCATTTGCCTCAAGAGATTTAAGGAGGGTAGGACGTCAAACGGACCGACTTGGAGCAGGAGAGTCACCACAGGACATTTTAATTTCTACTGTCTATACTTTTACAAATAAATTCGTAAAACTTTGTCACCATGACCAGGACGGATTGAGGACTCACACTCATCGCAGTGGAAGTTAAAAAACGTAGCAAAATACCTTTTTTTACATGTGAAATTTCATCATTTTTTCACTTATTACTGGCTGCGTTTGTTGCTATAGGTACACTTTTCTTCGTAAGTAAGAGAGATTCTTCGATGAATTTTTCATAGCATACAAACAGTAGTTACAGCTGTATCAAACTCTAGAATTTTCCTAATCTATTTAAAAACTGTGACAGATTGCATGACTTATTCAAGCCGAAGGCGCCAACACTGTTAATTAAGTTTCCTTTAATTTACGTCTATGGTCACAAACTTTTTGTTAACAGATTACCGGTATCGATCTATAATGACCATCATCAGAACTGCTTTATAAAAACAAATTCCTAATGTACTGCAGCCATAATGGGTTCGTCAAATATTAAATGCAAAATCGGCGCCAGCATCGTCAAAAATATATAAATAACATCATATGCACGAGTCATGTTGTTAGTAGCATAGAGAACATGACTCGCGCATATGACGCTATTTACATATATTTGACGACGCTGGTGGTGGTGTTGCTTTTAACATTTGACGATGCCACTACAGCTGCAGTACATTATGACTTTGTTTTTATAAAACAGATCTGATGATCGTCATTAGAGACCGAAACCGGTAATCTGTTAACAAAAAGTTTGTTAAAGGAAACTTATTGTATATACGGGTCACTGTTTTATTCGCGACAGTGTCACAGCTTGTGAAACTGTTAATTAAATTCGTCGCCAAACTAATTTCAATTCCTTCTTTGACTACCTGTTCTCAGAAAGGTGACGTAGGGTCTCGATGTTATCGCACAACATAGAGTCGTGCAATCCATAAAAACAAAGTACGGAATACCGCAGGTGCACTCGCCTCTTACTGTCAAATAAATCGGCTGTGGTAAAACAGTGTATTAATACTCGTCACCACTCTATGTTGTACGAAAACGTCGAAATTTTAGAGCCTGCATCATCCTTCTGGGACTCGGTGGTGAAACAGGCAATTGAAATTCGCTTGGTGATGAATTCAATTAATAGAGATAGTGGCTTTAGCTTGGGTAACTCATGGAATCTGGCGCTTTCTGAGATAGAGATACGTCGCCAGAGTGCAGCTCAGAGCGATATCTCGACGCTCCAGTTTGGATCGACTGAGCAGCCACAGATATAATTTATGCGCGTTGGCCTTCTTTGGCGCCTGTGCATCTGTGACAGCATTCCCAGTGGTGCGGTCCGCGAGGTTAATAGGACGGATCGAGTGCTGGAGTGTGTCTATTCGCCGACTCTGAAAATGGCTGAACGACGTACGGCCGAAATAGAAGAAGAGCTGAATTTATGCAGCTGCACACCCAAAATTTAATGGAACAGTCATTACGTCACGAAAACGTGAAGGTGCACTTCCTTAACAACTCACTTCATCTACCTAGGGTGAATCGTCTAATTTTGCTTGTAAAGTCGCAATATTTTTTTCTTTATTTTTTCCGTCTGAGATGAGTGCACTTCCTTAACTACTCACTTCCCCTACCAAAGGTGAATCGTCTTATTTTGCTTGTAAAGTCGTTATATTTTTTTATTTATTTCTTCCGCCTCAGATGAGTCTCTGACATAAGGTACCTCCATTTATTGTAGCGCCTACTCGTAACTGACCAAGCGTGTCTGATACTCAAAAATAATTTTCGGTAATTAGATAATAGGACTCCGGACACTCATTACCGTGTTCTTTAGTGCTGATACCTACATCGTCTCCCTGCAAACCACTGTCAAGTGCGGGGCAGAATGTGCTTCCGATTGTACCACGTGTTTTGTATTCTTTCCGTACGATTCTCGTAGGACGCACCAAAAAATGACTGCTTAAGACGGTGCACTAGGGCAGAAATTTTTTACCCTAATTTTTATTGTCTTTAAAACGTTCCTTACAGAGTTTATTATTAAGATTCATTTACCTAAAGTATGCCACAAATGTTAAAATATCTTAAAACTGCGATTTACTGCAGGGGGGTCTGGCGCATCCGAGAGTTGAAATGCAACCAATGTAATACTATTATCGTTACCGGCAGAATGGGGGTCCTGTTAGCTTCGGATAGTGTCACAGAGACCATTAGTATCAACTAAAGTATGATTCTCAGCAAATTTCCTCTTGGTAACGTAATTCGTTTTTGGTAAACAGTCTGCCGGCCGCGGTGGTCTCGCAGTTCTAGGCGCGCAGTCCTGCCTAGGGCGTGGGTGTGTGTGATGTCCTTAGGTTAGTTAGGTTTAAGTAGTTCTAAGTTCTAGGGGACTGATGACCACAGCAGTTGAGTCACATAGTGCTCAGAGCCATTTGAACCATTGTTTTTTTTTTTTTTTTTTTTGTAAACAGTCTGAAAGCACGTTCTCGTCTCGCGTTTGCTTAACTTGTCATTTCTCTTGCTTTTTTTTATACGAAGTAAAACGAGAGTGCTGGAAAATGCCAAGAAACCTATTTATACGAATAGAAGAGATTCGAAAAGTAATCCCAGCCGCGCAATAAACTTCCATTGGTAAGCGGCACCCAGTGAATCGATATAATTTCGTAAAAATGAGTGCGTATCGACATCGCAGAAAAAAGGCCAACTGTGCGCTGCTGGCATTGCTGATTAAAGCTTCGTTCGGTTCCAATATTTAAAAAAACACAAGCTGAAACTTTAAACACCATCTGTGAGTTGGTTGAACTCACGAAATATATATGCAATTAGATTATACGTATTCGTAACTTGTGAGTCGGCGTTTTTCCTATTGTAGTACGTAGGATTTGTGCGACATACTTTAATTTCGGTTTTTGGTGCACGTTTCTATAACGACTTTTTTGTCGGTAAAATTGGCTTTTATTTCAGAGTGCCTCCATTTTGTTAATAACCGTTTTTTTAATATCCCTACGTACTACTTCAGACAATATCAGCAATTTCAAAGCACTGAAATTTTGTTCTAGGTTGAAAATTGTGGCATTCAGAGCTTCCGCTAACCGCCCTCGCACTTATCGAAGGCATTTCGTCAATATCGTGTAGTGTCCTCTGGGTGCAATTTTTTTAAAAATATATAACACAATCTTAAGTGTGTACACTAGAAGTTTGAAGCGAGTTTTGTAATTTATTTGTTATTTTACTGAAAAACATCACGAATATCGGTCCAAATCGAGCTTCGCCCTGGTCGACCGCCTTAAATGTCACCGAACGCGCTGTAATTAGCCTAACTTCACCTTTGCTATCCCTACGAGAGCTGTGTGTTGAGAGCTATAGTATTTTCACAGATTCCTGTCGCAATAGTGGCTTCTGACCCTCCGTGAATAGACTTTCGTGGAATTTTTCGCGTCTGCCACTACGGATTTTCAGCGTTTTCTAATTTCTTCCGCGAGGCGAACCGGCCTGTAACCATTCGTTCCGCCTTTCTTTGTATCCATTCAAGAACCACTATTAGAACTAACATCATCAGATAAGTAATTAGTCACCCCTAGAAAAATCATTACAAGAATCGTTTACTACTGTGTAATTCCACTCCTGGATTTGTAACCGCCTGTATTTGTTTCGGAAGTGATTCCATAAGGTTGCATAGTTACGTCGCATCCAGGTTAATCCACTCGATGAGAATTTGATCGCGCAATTCCACCAAACTGCAGGAATGCTGACATTGGTGTTTCACCCGACGTTCCAACATGAGGCACAGATTTTCCATGGGGTTCAAGTCAGTTGGTTTTATAGGCCAATCGATATGTAATACTGTAAGATGAGTGTCGATAAAAACCGTCACATATTCTTCCAGTCCGATGAGATTCGTTGTTGTCGTCTTTATGCGGTTGTGTCAGCAGTGGCCTCTTGCGAGGTGATTGGCTCCATTCATTGCATGCAGTTCCCATCGCAATGTTCTGTAGCTAACAGGACGGAACGGACCTTCATTCACTACCTATAGCAGCTCTTGTCGACTTTGGAAGCGATTTTGATTCACAAGAATTGAAACGGTCTACGGTCCTTCTCAGTCAAGATCTTTTTCTGATCACAATTCTGACGTGTTTCGTGGCTACGTGTGTTACACCACAGCTGTTAGACACGAAACACCATGGTCACGGTTATATACGTGTCTCCCTTTTTGCCTCTCTATCGTGACCTTATATTTACCCATGCTTCTGTTCAATGTTCGCTTGAATCATAAATGTCTCACTGATTGCTACTGCCTTACGTTCACGCAGAGACAGTGTGAGCATCGTTGACCACGTGACTCGATGATTGTTGCACCAACTACAAAAGCTTAACGATTCATTTGTGCGTGCGCAACGTGGTGACAATTTCTTTTGTCCGGTGAGCTTATTTAGTATTGGTCCAACATACTTGGGTCCCATGAGTGTTTTCTCAGCAGGCGCCCTTGTAGACAGCATTACCAATAACCCGATGTCTGGTACCTGAGGCCTATGTTAGCTTTCTGCTTCGTATCCCCGTACTTGGATCAGTTGACTGATACCAATTCTGAATCAATGATGTGGCCGTCATAGAATAAACGTTTTTATCTTTTGCAGAGTGCAAAATCTGTCATTTATAAACTTTTAAAACGAGTTGTCGTCTTCGTTCCACCTTAAAACTGTATGAAGATATGATTGAATATTCTTAAGCTTTTTTCAAATGATATTTCATAACGTGTAACATTTCAAATTATTGTTAGTATCGTGTTCCAGGTCATTAATACTCGACCTGCACAGCACCTGTCCCAACACATTCCACTGCCTCCATTAGTCGTATGTTTTGTGTGGGTCCCACATACTTTAAAATATTGAATGAGTCGCACGAGTGTTTTGTAAGCACTCTCCTTTCTAGACCTACTGCATTTCCCTGGTATGACAATGAACAGAATATTGACACCTAATTTACGTACGACTGAGCACGTATGATATTTCCATTACAAATTCATATACGTTCTTACACGCAGCTGTTTGCAATAGCTGACAGATTCCAATTATGACTCATTGATATTGTAGTCATAGGATATCACTTTTTCCGTCTGCCCCAACGTTGGATAATGTCGACAGCGATTTGTACATTTCGATGCACTCTAATTTGAGTGATCTTTCTTCTTGTTTTGAACTCATTTTAGTAGATAGTCGAAAGGAGCCTTGAGGCTCCTTCAGCGAAGAACGTGACTGGCAAGGATATTGTCAACATTGCCCACAGATGACACAATTTTTCTCAACTAGCGCAATATATTTCAAAAATGTGTGATCAGTTCAATATTATAATGCAGCCTCTCAACTCAACGCACACACCTTCAGTATCACTGGACAACAGGAAATGCTGATCCTTAGTACTGACAATTTTGGGGCCGCCTTAAAATAGAAAGTTCATTCGCTGAAAAGGGGCAGCCGAATGCAAACCATGGTTCTGAAATTTGAATAAAGACTTAGATGACTCATCAAAAGATCAGAAAGCCTTGCAAAATGATTTAGACAAGATATCTGCATCGTGCAAATGTTGCAATGGGCCCTGAACAATAAAAAGACTGAGGTCCTCCACATGCCTACATAAAAATTCCGCTAGATTTCGGTTACCGGATACGTAATACAAATTAAATCTGACGGTAACCGTAGTAAATTATAAACAAATTTAAAGGTTGTCGATTCTAGTGCTATACCGCCTAAAATGGAACATGTAACTTACAGAGAACGAATGAGATAATCTGCAATTCTCAAATTAGATACACGGCAGTACACAAATGAATATGAATGTAGAGGAGCAAAGGGATAGACTACAGCAGCGTGTTTCGTTATGCACTCCTGGAAATGGAAAAAAGAACACATTGACACCGGTGTGTCAGACCCACCATACTTGCTCCGGACACTGCGAGAGGGCTCTATAAGCAATGATCACACGCACGGCACAGCGGACACACCAGGAACCGCGGTGTTGGCCGTCGAATGGCGCTAGCTGCGCAGCATTTGTGCACCGCCGCCGTCAGTGTCAGCCAGTTTGCCGTGGCATACGGAGCTCCATCGCAGTCTTTAACACTGGTAGCATGCCGCGACAGCGTGGACGTGAACCGTATGTGCAGTTGATGGACTTTGAGCGAGGGCGTATAGTGGGCATGCGGGAGGCCGGATGGACGTACCGCCGAATTGCTCAACACGTGGGGCGTGAGGTCTCCACAGTACATCGATGTTGTCGCTAGTGGTCGGCGGAAGGTGCACGTGCCCGTCGACCTGGGACCGGACCGCAGCACGCCAAGACCGTAGGATCCTACACAGTGCCGTAGGGGACCGCACCGCCACTTCCCAGCAAATTAGGGACACTGTTGCTCCTGGGGTATCGGCGAGGACCATTCGCAACCGTCTCCATGAAGCTGGGCTACGGTCCAGCACACCGTTAGGCCGTCTTCCGCTCACGCCACAACATCGTGCAGCCCGCCTCCAGTGGTGTCGCGACAGGCGTGAATGGAGGGACGAATGGAGACGTGTCGTCTTCAGCGATGAGAGTCGCTTCTGCCTTAGTGCCAATGATGGTCGTATACGTGTTTGGCGCCGTGCAGGTGAGCGCCACAATCAGGACTGCATACGACCTAGGCACACAGGGCCAACACCCGGCATCATGGTGTGGGGAGCGATCTCCTACACTGGCCGTACACCTCTGGTGATCGTCGAGGGGACACTGAATAGTGCACGGTACCTCCAAACCGTCATCGAACCCATCGTTCTACCATTCCTAGACGGGTAAGGGAACTTGCTGTTCAAACAGGACAATGCACGTCCGCATGTATCCTGTGCCACCCAACGTGCTCTAGAAGGTGTAAGTCAACTACCCTGGCCAGCAAGATCTCCGGATCTGTCCCCCATTGAGCATGTTTGGGACTGGATGAAGCGTCGTCTCACGCGGTCTGCACGTCCAGCACGAACGCTGGTCCAACTGAGGCGTCAGGTGGAAATGGCATGGCAAGCCGTTCCACAGGTCAACATCCAGCATCTGTACGATCGTCTCCATGGGAGAATAGCAGCCTGCATTGCTGCGAAAGGTGGATATACACTGTACTAGTGCCGACATTGTGCATGCTCTGTTGCCTGTGTCTATGTGCCTGTGGTTCTGTCAGTGTGATCATGTGATGTATCTGACCCCAGGAATGTGTCAATAAAGTTTCCCCTTCCTGGGACAATGAATTCAAGGTGTTCTTATTTCAATTTCCAGGAGTGTAGGTTCATTTAATAAGCGCGATAGCGTCGTGTAGATGCTTGGCCAGATGTGCGAGAGAGGCGTTTTGCATCGGGGATGTAATGGAAAATGTAAACATTTATTTTAAAAATCATTACAGCCATATTTATTAATGTACAAATCTAAAATTTTCCTTTTGTAGAGCAAAAGAGCTGTGTTCTAACGGAAAAATATAATAAAATATACAGGATTAATATTTTGCCATAAATCTGAATTTTTAATTTTTTTATTGTCATTTTTATAAAAAACCATAACTCAATTTCTAATCATGCAATTATCTGAAAATTTTATTATAGAATCCTGAGGATGTTATAAGACCACTGAAGTACTGTTATTAATTTATGGTACAAATTGTGTCAATAATAGAATTTTTAATTTTGCGCATCCAAAATTAACTTTTTGTCTGCATACATTCATCTAAAAATCAGAATGTGATTGCAGGATCTCGATTCTTTTAGTTCCAGGGAGACAGGAACACGTTGCGAACAGTTCCTAACAATTTTATAGCATTAACGCATATACTTTTTGAAAAAAGACTTCTAATAACATAAAAGATGTAAAACAGAGAAAATAATGTTCAAAGATTTTCTTCTCATATTTCTACATGTAATAAGCTTAACTCAATTTTAAAATCCTCCATACTGTTATTCCTCATCCTCCAGGTTTCTCTTTTCTCCTCTTCGAATCTGTCTGGCCTGTATGTGCAAGTAAGACTGATCTTCATCAGGTTATCCCCATTCAGAGGCTGTTGCACGTAGCGACTGTTTTTTTTTAATACTTGTAAATAATAGATTTCAGCTATCAGTCGTCCTCTGGAATTTTTATTGGCAGTTCTAGATTTTAGCTAGTTTCTAGCTGAAATCTAGATCTGCCAATAAAAATTCCAAAGGACTATGTTTATGTTCATCTTTCGAGCTGCTTTCTCTTTTTTGTCGGGAAGCCGATTTCCCTGAAACCTCCGTTTACTAAACACAGTTTTTCCACCACCCGTTACGCATCAATCTTGATTTATACGTAAATGTTTGCGAATTCAACCTTCCACCTACTAATATGTGTTAGTATTGTCAAAACATTATAAATCACATGCAAGAAAGTTTTCAGGCAAAGACATAGATGTCAGCCAGAGATATCGATATCAGCAAAAGCTATGGATGTCAGCCAAAGATATAGAAAGAAAATAGCCGTCATAGCGACAAAAAATTCCTCTGAAGCAAGCAGTTTCCCAAATGTCGGAAAAGGTGGGAGTGGCCACCAGTGCAGAGTTAATCAGTTTAACAATTTAAAGGCATTTCTAAAGCTGCTGTCACGATAAAATTCACACACAACATAGCTTAAACTGTGTAGATCAAGAAAATAATATTTCTGAAAAATCTATTTTTTGGACCAAAATCCATTACATTTCCCCTTAAAGTTCTGAGGGCATGCATTCCTAGAAGTTTCAGCCAATATATTGCTTCCTCCAACGTGTAACTCGCGAAAACATTATGAAGATAAAATTAGAGATTCTCGAGCCAACACGCTTACCAGCAGTCGTTCTATCCGCGGACCATCTCGTGACGAACAGAAAAAGGGGAAAGTGACACGGGTACAGAAATTGTTGCAGATTTCAAAGGTAGGCCATTAACAAGCATCAGCGTGCGAACCATTGAATGAAACATCATCGATATGAGCTTTTGGAGCCGAAGGTTCACTCGTTTACTCTTGATGATTGCACAACACAAAGCTTTACACCTCTCCTGAGCCAGTCAACACCGACATTGGACTGTTGATGACTGGAAATACGTTGCCTAGTCGGGAGAGGCTCGTTTCAAATTTTATCGAGCAGATGGACGTGTACGGGTATGGAGACAGCCTCAGGAATCCATGGATGCTACGTGTCAACGAGGTCTGTTCAAGCGGGTGGAGGGTCTGAATGGTATGGGAAGTGTGCAGCTGGAGTGTTTGGATCCCCGGATACGTCTAGATACGACTGACAGGTGACACATACGAAGGCATCCTTTCTGATCACCTGCATCCATTCATGTCCATTGTGCATTCTGACGAACTTGGGCAATTCCAGCAGGACAATGCAACACTCCACACGTCCATAATTGCTGCAGAGAGGCTCCAGGAACACTCCTCTCAGTTTAAACACTCCCGCTGACCACCAAACTACCCAGACATGAACATTATTGAGCATATCTAGGATGCCCAGCAACGTGCTTTTCCGAAGAGATCTTCACCCCCTCGTACTCTTACGGATTTATGGACAATCCTGCAGGATTCATGGTATCAATTCCCTGTAGCACTACTTTAGACATTAGTCGAGTCCATGCTACATCGTGTTGTGGCACTTCTGCGTGCTCGCGGGGGCCCTACACGATATTAGGCGGTTGTAACAGTTTCTTTGGCTTTTCAGTGTATTTGCGTAACGTTACCCTACGGACAGTTAAGTGCTTGGGCATGATTGTCGGGGATGTAGTACTGTGTGAGGGCGCCATTATCCTTGCTGACCTCTAACTGTAAGCGTCGTAGCGGCTTTCAGGCCAGTGGGCAGCTGAACAGTAAGCCAGGCGCCCACAGCGCGGCACGTTAGGGACTGACTTCCGCCTGGCACTTGCCGCCTACCCTACCTGGTACGCCGGACAGCCCGTTCTTGCTGCGTGGCCCGATTCGCACGGCGGCACACACCGGCTTCTTGTCTGCGGTGAGGCCTCGAGATATCCAGCTAACTGCGCTGCCCCACGCACTCCGCAACGCTCCGCCTTCAATGCAACGGAAATCCCTTATGACGCGTCTCAGTCCTCGAGCGTGTCACGGAGTATACTCGATAGCGGGTTTCCACCCTGTCTGTAGAAGAATATTTTGTTCTAGTGGCGGTTCTGCAGCCAACACATGCTGTGGAAAGTGTCAGAGCTGTAATGTCACATTGCCTGCACCTGTCGTAATTAATCAACAACATAACATCCGTTTGCTGCTCATTTTGATGTGGGGCCTATGAGACGTAATACTATTCCTCGTACGTTTCCTCCATAATAATAGGGAAAATCGTCGGTTGTAAAAATAATATTAAGAAAGTAGATTATGTTTTGGGATTAAAAGAGTTTAGGAAGGAAGGAAATGTTTTATTCGTTTCAAAGTACCAGTTGGATATCACTTTTCAACATAGTGGCCACAAAAGCTTAGGCACTTTTCATAGCAGCGAACGAGCTTTGGAATTCCATTCTCATAAAATTATGCCACCTGAGACTTCAACAAATTAGTCACATCCACCCGCAATCCTGCGTCGTCGTCAATGCTGCAAGCTAAGTCTTCATCACTGGAAACAGATAGTGGTCAATGGATGCAAGATCCTGACTGTACGACGGAAGAGGAAGTGCCTCCCACTTGAAAGCACCGATTGTTTCTCGAGTGCGATATGTTGTTTTTTGTCGACCGTTGTCGTTCAAAAATGGCTCTGAGCACTGTGGGACTAAACATCTGAGGTCATCAGTCCCCTAGAACTTAGAACTACTTAAACCTAACTAACCTAAGGACATCACGCACATCCATGCCCGAGCCAGGATTCGAACTTGCGACCGTAGCAGTCACGCGGTTCCGGACCATTGTCGTGCAAGAACAAAATTTATGAGCTCATCTTTCCTCGATGTTTGCTCGGAATTCCATGTTCGCCCCCGGTAGCTGAATGGTCAGCGTGACGGATTGTTTATCCTCTGGGCCCGGGTTCGATTCCCGGCTGAGGCGGGGAATTTTCTCCGCCCAGGGACTTGGTGTTGTGCTGTCCTCATCACCATCCTGTCATCCTCATCGACTGCAGGTCAAATTGAAAGACCGGCACCCGGCGATTAAATAAATAGAACACTGAATTGCACTCTTCTACTTTTGCAAAGTTTGACAATACCTCGCGGAGTTTATTTTTGTACCAGGCTCAAGAAAGTTTTCTCTAATCTTCTCATAGACGTTTCTGCAAGCAATTCTTCAGTCACAGTGCTTGGCCGTCCACTTCGCTCTGCGGCGTGAAAATTAGTTCGGCCACTTTTAAACGTAAGGCGCCATTGCCGCACTTGCACCTCAGTGATTACATTTTTTCCGTACACCTCACACAGCTCCCGATAAACTTCAGTTGGTTTATGGTTTTCTGCCAACAAAACTCATTAGTTGCAATGGTGCGATTATTTGTGTTTCGTCCACACAACTTTACTAGTAGAAAAATGGGCAATGTTCGTCGGCTAGAAAAACTTGTAGCGGAAACTAGCCGCACTACAGATCTCCAAGGGTCTCATCAATATGTCCTTCAGTATCAGGTTAGCTAAGGTAGTTTACGAGTAAAAACTTCAATATATTATGACTGCTGCAATTTTTCCTGGAAAATCGTCTTCGCTTGACTTCTAGCTTCTAAAATCCAAACACAACGAGGTCATCGTAATTGTGAAACGTTTCTTTCGCCCGTGCCTCGGAGCTACCGTAACGTCGCGACCGCAGCCAGAATCCACGCTTCGTGAAGCTTGCGGCTCAAATTACACGACCTATTGCACCGCGGATTTGATTGGAAACGTTCATTGTCCGACCCGGATTGATTATCTGCACTTCCACACTATCCAGTCAATCTAAATAAGGTCGCCAGCCTCGCTTTAACCCGCTAAATATGGTTAAACTTCTCATGCTCCAATGTCAATAATCAAAAACCACGTAGCTATGTAGCTACTGTCAGAATGATTCCGAGATCCGACCACTAAACCAGTATATGTTCAGCACTTAACAGTTCACACAGCGCCTGCAGCAGGCTGTTAGCATCTTCTGGAGATTATCTCCACAACAACAAAACTGAAATTTAATTCAGAGATAACAGAAAAAAAAGTTTCCACGGAAAAAATGTAATTTATTGGTTTCAATGAAAATATCGCAGAACCTGTCAATTACACTAAACACCACTTATCAGCTAGCTTCTGCCTCCACAACATAGGGCTCTGCCTATTAAGTGTCTGCACACTCCCTAAACGAAAACACCCTCCTAGAAAACAGTTATTACTCAATCCAAAATTCACACCCTCGCACGGGACTGTACCTTTGCAATCTCTCAATTCTCCTTATTGTAATACATGGTACTAGACTTCCGAAATACGCTACGCAAGACAGCTTCTCTGTCTCACGTCGGCCGCCGGCCCGCTATTCGACATTGTGACCTCCAGCCCGTTCCACGAAATTGTTCGGCACTCCGGTCTTTCGGCCAGTCAGACTCAGAAGCGCAAGCAGACAGTTTCAGTGACCATTTCCCTCTAGCGTTAATCGCTCCACTGCCAAATATTGCCTGCCGCCAGGCTTTTGAAACGTTTATTTTCCACCAGGTGGTCAGAAACATCTGCCATTTATGAGAAATCACTCGCTCTTTAGCCAGGCTCTAGGTCCCCACCCCCAAACATTTAGGAGGATTGCGGAAAGATCGGCGCATCAACTCCAGCCTGGAGAAAATAACTTCTCCGGATGCTAACTCTGGTGCAGAAAATAAGCCAGGAGAGCACATAGGCGCGGTATGGAGACGATACGTTGAGCGATATTAATTAATCATGCTGAAAATATGCAGCCTGTTGACGAAAATAATCAGATACTGTGCGGCGCCAAGACTTCTTAAGGAACACAACCCAGTACTTTGTCCTTGATCGCGAGTGTTCATCAGAGCCAAGGATATCGTCAGGAGTGCCCCAGAGAAGTGTGATAGGCCTGCTATTATTCTACACATATGGATACATAAATGATACGACGGACAGGATGGACAGTGGCTCTTTGCTGATGATGCTGTAGTGTACGGGAACGTGGCGCCGTTGAGCGGCTGTAGAATGATACAACATGACTTACACGAAATTTCTAGTTGGTGTGATGATTCGCAGCTAGCTCTAAATGTAAACATATGTAATTTAATGCAAATGAGTAGGGAAACCAATCCCCTGACGTTGCAATACAGCATTACTAGAGTGCTGCTTGGCACAATCATGTTGATTAAATATCTGGGCGTAACGTTGCAGAGCGATATGAATTGGAACGAGCACGTAAGCACTTTAATAGCAAAGGCGAATGGAGACAAAGGTTTACTTAGCGAACTATAGGCAAGTGTGGTTCGCCTGTAAAGGAGACAGCGTATAGAACAGTACTGCAACCTATTCTTGAATGCTGCTCGGGTGTTTGAAATTGGCAGTAGGTCAGATTAAAGGAAGACTCTAATTAATTCAGAATCCTGCAGCCAGAGTTGTTACCGGCAGATTCGATCATCACGCGACTGTGAAAGAAATCTCTTGGGGAACTCAAATGGGTATATATTAAAAAACTAAATATGTTCGATGGGCCACGACCCGCCATAAACCGCAGCTACAAACGGTCTCTAACTTACAAGCCTTAGGCACTTGTGGGTTTTATTGTTGTTCTGAAGAAGGTGTAGTTATCTACGCCGAAACCTGGGCTAACACTTAATACTAGGTGCTTTTTTTCGCAATCTAGGTGGGTTTTTAGTTTTTTTAAATATTAACGAACGATTTCTGACGCGCTGCGATGTTGAAGGTTCTTAAATGGGTATCTCTGGAGGAAAGACGACGGTCTTTTTGCGGCAAAACTATGGAGAAAATTTTGAGAACCGCCGTTTGAAACTGACTTTAGGACGATACCACTACCGCCAAAATACATTTCGCGTGAGGATCATTAGTATAACAGAAATCAGCGCTCGTGCGGCACCTTAGGCCTATGGACAGGGGTTCCCCTTTCTCTGCTAGAGGGTGGAACAGGCAAGAGAATAACTAGTAGTGGTGCAAAGTACCCTCCATCGTGTGCCAATATGTATATGGTGGTGGATGTAGAAATGGACACAAGTGGTGATGGATTACTTCAAGATATTTCATGTCTCGTCGAAGACGAGCTCATTACACAATACCACCTACAGGTTTTTCTCCTTAGTAGAATATACAGGATGTATAGAAACATGTCTGACGAACTTTATGGATTTGTTCTTCATAACAGAGCATTTTAAAAACTTCAAATTAACGTGTGTCCTTCGTTACGGAGGTATTACAGGATTTATTATTCATGGCACAAAAATGATACGCTTAGCAACACATTTATTTATATGAAAGGTTTTATAATCGTGGCACACAAACGATACGTTTACCAAACACAATTACGTTTAAAAAAGTTGCCCGAACTGACCAGCAGCTTACACACATGTCCTGAGTCAGCGGTCCTTGCTGTGCTATACGTTGTGGAAAGTTCCTCGTGTGTTCCTGTATTTGGTTGAAATGGTTCAAATGGCTCTAAGCCCTACGGGACTTAACATCTGAGATCATCAGTCCCCTTCACTTAGAACTACTTAAACCTAACTAACCTAGGGACACCACACACATCCATGCCCGAGGCAGGATTCGAACCTCAGACCGCAGCAGAAACGCGGTTCCGGACTGAAGCGCCTAGAACCGCTCTACCACAGCGGCCGGCTCCTGTATTTGGCCAAATTTATTTTAGGTACGTTGCCTTTGAACATCGTCATTTGGTACGAAACCTCAATACACCAAGAATTTTGAATGTTCCCAAAGTAAAAACTCCATTGGATTGAGGTCTGACAATCGGGCAGGCCATGCAATGGGCCCCCTGAACCAATCTACACATTAGGAAGCTAGTTATCAGGATACTGGTGGACTGTCAGTGTAAAGTGAAGCGAAGCACCATCGTGGATGAACTACATTCCTTGGTGACGGCTAGACGTACATTATTAGCTAAATAAAGCAAATCACGTCTAATAAACTGTAGAAACGTTTGTTCAGTAAAACGTTACGGAAAGAAATAGAGACCAACTAAATGATCATGAACGATTCCACCCTACACGTTAAGGCTGAACCTCTCTTACCTCACTTCGTTATGATTTTCATAAGGCTAGACTGATTGCTGTGATAATTAAAGATCTCACTACGTGAGAAGTCAGTGTCATCAGTGACTAAGGTACATGCTAAAAACTGCTGAAACACAGAGCAATGCCCTAATATGTGTTGGTAGAAAGTTAATTTTGATTCAAAGTCTGCGTCATTTAATCCACACACCCACTGAAAGCCTCTTGGGTACCCAAGATTTTCATGCTGAACGTTCCAAATCGTCAGGTGATTAACACCTTCCCTTCTAACAATGCCCCTTGTACTAGTTGGAGTTTCATCCAAATACGAAGAACCCTTTTCTAAGTCGGGCATTCGTAAACTGCGTGGTCGCGCAGTATCAGCAACTTTCTTCTCAAATGAGGCTCTCTATAACAAGCGTAAGTAGAGTCCCACAAATGTTCTTGCACGAGATAAATGCGTCCCAGCGCAACGTTCAGTTTAAATGTGACGTGCTGCGTCCGCATTCCCAACTGCTAAACTGTACATCGACTTAATACTGCCTAACGTTTGAAACATGCGCTTGAGACGTATACAGAAATTTTGCAAGGGTATGCACCTGCGTCATTAATGTCACACCTGGAACTTCATGCGCTGCAAGTTGCACAAGAGTTTTTCGCCAGCAGCAGGTTTCGCATATAAGCGATATGCGGCTTGTCGGTGAGTGAGTTTGGTGGCGGTAAGCTGGCCGTAACAGCCTTAGAAGCCCCAGTTGGCTATGGGCGCGAGCTCAGCAGGGAGGTAGGTGACACCTGTCCGCCCACACACGGTAGAGGGAGATAGGTGACACCTGCGAGGCTGCAAAATACCACACTTCCCTCCACGCTTTGTCACCTGCTCCCACTCTCTGCAAACCATTGGGAAGTACATGGCAGAGGGTACTTAGCATGCTACCTCTTGGTAGGATTTCTTCCCGATCCAGTCGTGTATTGGGCACAGGAACATTGATGTGCTGTATTTGTTCTAATCTTGGACAACGTGGCGAAACGTAACTGGTGGCCAACTTTATTATACTTGTCTGCTGCATACGGATGTCGTCGTCGGCTCAGTCCCTACATTGTAGTACGGACGAGATGCTCCACACGCCAGCGTGCGCCGTGCTGGGACGATACGGCGCTGCGCAGGGGAGCGCCTGCTGCACTATCTCGTTATTATCACAGGTTCTTTCGCATTCAGTCTCGCCAATAATTTCTTAAAATAAATTATACTTTGGAATTCGTCATTCTTTATCTTCCTAAAACTAAATAACATAACAAATAAACACACCGCAGAAAGTTGAAACTAGGCACAGAACACAGCAAATGATTTGCTCCGTGTTTTGTTCTTGCTGCGTATGACGCGTCTCATTACAGGTCCGTGTCGTTTGTACTGATGACTCAGCGGTACTTGCTAAGTGGCATTCTCGAAGTCGCAATGGATATTTCTCGTCCGTGAAACAACCTCCTGGTGCTTACTCTCCTTGGCCGTATGTGTCTGAAATAACAGAAATGACACTCAGATGAAATTTGGTAACTGAAGTAATATGGCGACCGTTGTGGCCGAGCGGTTCTAGGCGCTTCAGACTGGAACCAAGCTGCTGCTACGGTCGCAGGTTCGAATCCTGCCTCGGGCATGGATGTGTGTGATGTCCTTAGGTTAGTTAGGTTTAAGTAGTTCTAAGTTCTAGGGGACTGATGACCGCAGATGTTAAGTCTCATAGTGCTCAGAGTCATTTGAACCATTTTTTGAGGTATAAAATAATTTCTCCTAGCCCCATAAAGATTCCTAATACCATACATATAGTCCTGAAAATGTATCTGTACTTCTGAACTTTTAATATCTATGCAAATACTTGTAGAATTTAAAACTAAAAATGTGCGGTGCATGCAATACATAATTCATGTATGAATATTTCTTCCCCTTTCAGTTATCTATTGAACTTGTTCCGTGTTTTTCGTTTTAAATTCTACAAGTATTTTTGTAGCCATTAAAAATTCACAGTCACAAATTTTTAGGACAAGTTAGGAATGTGTACGGGAGTTTTTTATTTTATGCTTTTTAATCCATTTTAAAAACGTGTTATATTAAAAAGGTTTTATTTAAATAATAATTTCCTGCTTTTTAATGTTTTAATGTATCATACTCTTTAATCTATTTCAAATATTTCGATGAGTGTGTGTCATACTTTTTAATAGATTTCAAACATTTAGATGAGAATGCAATAGAATATTATTCGGGATTATTTCAGTTTCTCTTCACCTGAGTCAAACAGTACAATGCTTCCTCCTAAAATTACCTCAAGAAAAGACTTCAAGGGGAGAAACAGAGAAAATCGAGCTCACAATGGGCTTCACAGAATCCTTCTTGCCATGAAACATTCGCAGATGGAACAGGAAAAAGGAAAAAAAACAGTCGTTTATAAAAAGCAGCCTCCACCGCACACCAGACACGGAAGCTGGTCAATACTGTTTTGTCATCGACTACTGAGCTATGTTAAATGTTTCAAATCTCCAACTCATTGGGATATTACTGTGATAAACAAAGTATCCTCCACCTCACACCAAACAAGAAGCTGCAGTCATGGACTGTGCGGCTGGTCCCGGCGGAGGTTCGAGTCCTCCCTCGGGCATGGGTGTGTGTATTTGTCCTTAGGATAATTTAGGTTAAGTAGTGTGTAAGCTTAGGGACTGATGACCTTAGCAGTTAAGTCCCATAAGATTTAACACACACAAAGTTTCAAGCCTCTGGGTCATCGGGGAATTAGTTTAAAATCAATTGCAAAATCTCTACCGAACAAACATAGAAGTAAACGACCTAATAAAATTTGTTAAACAAGAGGTTTTTTGCACAATTTCAGCTTTACGAATGAATTACGGTGAGCTAAGTGGTACGTCGTATTTATCCACTGCACCCATAGACTCGTTGTAATCCAACATAGGTTGTGACTTAACTTTTAGGTATTAGTTTGATGGTCCATTTTCCCAACTGATTCCATTGCGTCTGTATAGGATATCAACAACATACATACGTTAGTTTTGTCATGCTACTTCGAGATTATTACAGCATCCGGCGACCTAAATTACATCTCACCTCTTTGTATTTTGACATCAATTATTGACGTGTCTTCTCCGTTCATGCGAACAACACGTACTCCATCTGTTCTTCTGCCATGCAAGTAGTGGAAGAGAGATGGACATGTGTAGCAATTGCCGACATACAGCATATGTTTTGTAGCGTACCTTTACTAAGAAAACGTCGAAACGTATATACGCGACGTCAGCATTTCTCGCAAGCTCTGCTCCTGTCGCATATAAGCATCGCATGAATGACGATTGTGCACGGACATATACGTCGCTAGCAGCTAGAGATTTCAAGAAACAAACGTTTCAGGAATGGACGCACATGTGGCAGGTCTCGCAAAAGTCGAAAGGAAAACATTACGCTTCAATACAGCCGAGCGTTCTGCCAAAAACTTTATTTTGAACATATCATGTTCAGCCACGGCTGTTATCTTTCGCACCTTCATAGAATGAAAGTTCAACCATCTCTGCACTGCTAGGAACATTGAAACGGAACTATAGACTTCAACCATTTTGGTTTAATACTATGGTGTTCCCGATGTGTAAGACTACAGCGTCAACTTCTCGAGCACTTGATAACAGCAGGAATTCATCAACCTATTTTTGTAGCAGAGTTGTTACGGCGCCTGTCCACGGCGGACAATGACAGTGTTGACTCCTTTCAGCAAGAAGAACATTTACGTACACTATCTTTCTACGTTGTAACAGCCTAAGGGTGATTTTCTTTCTACCAAACTGATTCTATCGGTGTTGATCTCACTGTTAATGAACCACACGCTACCATTTTTTGTTAACATTTTCGTTAATATTTGGTTTCTTCACTGTGTTTTTCCATTATTTCTATTTCTTTATCCTGCCGGGCAGATATGAAAATATTCGGTATGCTTTCTTTACAAAAATATTTACGCTACGGAACGTTAGTCATCCAGGTATTTTTTCATTTAACATAAACAGAAATTGCATAAAAATATTTACTGATGTTAATACTAATTATATTTGACAATAATGCATGAAACATTGCTTTTCTAATGTACAAAATTAATGTCACAGTAATATATCAATATAAATTCTATGAAAATTGTCTCTGGTGTATATAGTCTTTGGTCGTAAGTGCATGCTATGGTGGTCAGTCTGTGAGAAATATAATTAGACAAATGGATTGTAGATGGACCAAGGACTAACTGTGCTGTTTTCCACCTGGCTATTAAGTCTTAAGTATAATCGAAGGAGACTATCACTATCTAGAGCTTCGTGAATTTCCTTCCGCGCCTCCCATGTGGAGGTTATACAACCCGCACGACTCTGTGAGAGGCCCGTTCATACAGCAGCGATCTGCGTGTACAGCCATCTGCGTGTCACGACGCGACTTCCGATTCTAAACACATCATATTAGTTTCTTCACGTTCCATTCTCGTGCGGAGAGGAATTATGAAATGTCTATGTGTGCACTGCTATTAGTTTTGTCTATTTTTTGTGGTTCCCAAAGGAAAGTTGCATTGGGGGCAGTATTATAAACTGATCAAAAGTACCCGGACACTTATTATTGGAAATTAATATGCGATGTCTCCACCCTTCGCCTTTACGATTGGTTCAGCTCTGCTGGGAACTTTTTCATCGAGGTGTCTAAATGTCTGTGGAGGAACTGCAGTGCACTCTTCCTCAAGAGCCAAAACCGGAGAAGGTAGTGGTGTTAGATGCAGAGATCTGGAGCAAAGTCGACCTTCTCACTCATCCTAAATATGTTCTTTTCGGTTCAGGTCGAGCTCTGGGCAGGCCAGTCCATTTTCAGGAATGTTATTGTCCGAAACCATTACCCCGCTGCCTAACAGATGCTGCTACATAATATATGTACCCAGCAGATAAAACCACCCAGAACATACAGGACGCCCTTCTCCGGTTGCAAAGAGCTATCGTTCTCCTGTGTACCAGGACATGTGGGGATTCTTGGGAACGAGTTAGCCAACACCGCAGCCACGGGGGCATGTAACCTTCCAGACGTGATCCAGACTGATATGCGTGTCGCAATTTCAGTGCTGAGGAGGTCCATAAGCAGATCAATAAAAGAAACTGTAGGATCGTGGCGCACCTCCTACCGACCAATTATGAGGGATGAAGCTTGCGTAAATGTCTTCGAATAGGACACAGCAATGCGTCCTTTCCAGACGTGAGGAACCATCCATTTGCAATGCATGTTGGACGGTAACTGTAAAAATTATGAGCAGTATCTATTATAAATTACGCGAGCAATAAATGATTTTAATTTAAAACACGGAGGATATGCTCTCTCATCAAACGGGAGTGTGCATTCTGTTCTCAGTCAGACAATCGATCTGTTCATAGACAATGTACTTCATAACACTGAAACTGCATTTAACAACTAATTATATAAATAGGCCTGCATGAACTGCACAAAGACAAACGCTGTAGAACGGAAATGGAAATGAAGCCCCACGCTACTTGGCAGAGCGTAGTGGAACGTTGCGGGAGACCCGCGCCGCCGTACTAGGCAAGGTCCTGGGAAGTGGTTTGCCGTTGCCTTCCTCCGAGCGTAATGGGGATGAATGATGGTGATGAAGACGTCACAACAAACCCAGTCATCTCGGGGCAGGTGAAAATCCCTGACTCCGCCGGGAATCGAACCCGGGACCACGTCCTCGGGAGCGAGAACGCTACTACGAGACCACGAGCAGCGGGCTGCTGTAGAATATATCCTATGAAACAGAGATTGGAATTTTTGGAATAAACATTAACATTGAAATTCATTTTAAACTGGACTGAACATTTTTATGCAACCAAATTAAAAGGAAACGTAACACATTTTCATGAAACATAAAGGCTGCTGGTGCTTGGCTTGGACAGTTAAGTAACTACAAAAGTGAATTAAATTTCTCGACTGATGTTTTCCAAATAATTGAAAATGCATAAAGAACGGGAATAGCGTATTAAAGGAAACACACACAGGCTCTTCACATTCATACTAACTCGACGCAGAAGAAAGAAAAGAAACTAGAAGAATGATATACCCTACAACACGCCTAGAGAGAGCATAAGTTTGTTCCACCGCCAATTAGCAAATTCATCACAGGACTAGTGAAGCTACGGTTGAAACGTCTGTCGGGTCGACAATAGAGATTCGATTGTTTTCAGGAATAGAGAGGAAGCTAACACTGAACAGAATAGAACCACGTGACCCGAGCCACACAAAACGACACAAAGAAAAATGTAAAATTCCGAAAAGTCTGTTAATTCGCGAGAGGAACTACACTCACAAGTAAATAATTGTCAGAGACTTGCAAGCTAAAGTTGATACCGAAAGCTGAGGTACTCGAGACCTTTACTGAACAAGTGGAAGAGAATGAACAAAGGCACCCCACACGACAGTATAGAAAGTGGTGAGCACAGATGAAGATTAACGATCAGAAGAGTAAAAAAAAATACAAGAAATACTCACACTGATAAACACTAAACCTAACTGTAATCGGGCATTGTCCTCATACCATACTCCCACATTTCTGAGTTCTGAATGAAACTGAACTATTACAAAGGCTATCGTTCCCTAAACCGGATAAAATACACAGCATGGTTATTAGTGCCTGAGGCCGTGAGAGAAATCGGTTAAGGCTTCAACTAGAGTGAAAGTTACACAAATTCAGCTACCACATTCAACCCCTACAAACTAGTTCCTAAGAGCAGCATCACACACCAGACTCCCACGGTCTAGTGACCAGCACCCTGGCCAAATCGGGATCCACTCACAGTTGTCAGGGAACATCCTTACCGCACCTTGCCGACTTAAGCACAATAGCTCTTCGATCAGACGGAGACTATACATCTTTGCCACTTTCTAAGCTTACAGGGTTGGCTAAGCTGCCACTATAGCAGGCAAGAACTTGACTTCTCCCCCCCCCCCCCCCTCCCCTCATCAGACATTAGGAAAACTCAAAATATCAATATACATATGAATTCACTCCCTCTCTTATTCTAAGATGATAGGAATTGAAAGAAGGATAGCGGTACAATATAAATACATTGTAAGTAAGCGTCTGGAAGGAATAGGAAGCAAAGCCACGTAATAAATCAACACAGGGTTATAAAGCAGACATAGAATAAATATGAATTCAGCGACTGAATGCAGTTGTGGTTGACTGAAGCAGATTCAGCTGTCGATTCTTTATTCTGTCATATTTATTGAGTGCACCCAAAGGTGCTAAAGGGCGTGCGAAATGACATTAAATTTTATTGAGACTGTGCAAAGGGGTTAATATGGAGACCCTTCAACGTGGGGTGCTGATTACAATTCGAGACATTAGCTCAAGTAGCTCTGAGCACTATTAGACTTAACATCTGAGGTCATCAGTGCACTAGACATAGAGCTACTTAAAACTAACTAACATAAGGACATCACACACACCCATTCCCGAGGAAGGAGTCGCACCGCGCAGTTCCGGACTGAAGAGACGTTAGGAATGAGTGTAGTTTATGGTGGATGTGACGGGTATCAGTGCAATTACTTCTACTGATGACTGAGGACGATGTACTCAACAGCATTACATCAGCATTTACGTTATTTGCTGCCTAATAAATATAGCTATTGGGAGCAGTCTGTTTTTAGGTTCGGTAGTACCTCCAGATACATGTGGCAAGAGCAAGCCAATAATGCTTAATTTCCCCTGGGCGGCAGCTCAGGTGTTGAAGTGTGACGCGTGGGCACAAAACGCTTAATCTATACCGACAGGTGTAGTCTGCTTGGCAGTTTCGACCGTGCAGAAAACATGAAGTAGTAAATTATGTGACATGTTTGTGGGAAGGCTGTTCGACGTAGAGAAAAAAACAATCAACATACCGATGAATGTACATTTTAAGTACCACATATGAAAATATCTGCACTTATACCGGTGACACCCTGTGGAAGGACGAGAAGGTGAAAGCTGGCTTATTGGCCGACCTCACCTCCATTGTAAGTGACGAGGCGCGAAGAATGGCCGCGCGGTTTTAAGGCGCCATGTCACGGATTGCGCAGCCCCTCCTACCGGAGGCTCGAGTCCTTCCCTCGGGCATGAGTGTGTGTGTTGTTCTTAGCTTAAGTTAGTTTAAGCAGTGTGTAAGTCTAGGGACCCATGACCTCAGCAGTTTGGTTCCTTAGGAATTCACACACATTTGAACATTTGCAAGTGACGAGGATATGGATGTGACACTTTACGATTTACTTGTTCTACGATTTTCTGTTTTGTTAGGCAGAAGATTTTAGTGTGTGATGTGGGTGGTTGGCTCATCTTGTTATTACATTAGGATCAGTCAACTGTCTTTCTTGGACTTGTTGTCCCATGGCTTTTCTGGACTGGTAACAATATTTTAAACGTCCGTCTTGAATTGGTTTTCACTTTTGTACTGTTAAGAATGACTTTGTGTACTAATGTGAGAAACATTGAGAGGGAGTGAATGTGAGCTTATATATTTTAACCCTATTAATGTCAGAGAGTAACACAGTACAATGTGTGCTAATGAGCCGGCCGGTGTGGCCGTGCGGTTCTAGGCGCGTCAGTCTGGAACCACGTGACCGCTACGGTCGCAGGTTCGAATCCTGCCTTTGGCATGGATGTGTGTGATGTCCTTAGGTTGGTTAGGTTTAAGTAGTTCTAAGTTCTAGGGGACTGATGACCACAGATGTTGAGTGCCATAGAGGTCAGAGCCATTTTTTGTGCTAATGACCACGACACTGACAGACACAAACAAATAAACAACAACATTACCCGGCTGTATTCCCTTAAGTTACTTGAACATTCGATACGCTGGTAGAAGCTCAAGCATCATATTTCAGTACGTAACCCCAAACTTCATCCCCGTTTTTTTGAAAATATCGAAAATTTGAGCTCCAATTTAAGAAAAATTAGTTTTTCATGCATCTAGATGTTTATGATGTCGTATCTCTTGAACTATGTGTCCTATTATGATATAATTTTGCAGGTATATTCATTGGCATATGTGTATAATGACTTCAAAATCTGCTGCGAATATTGTTAGTGATAAGAAGGTAATAAATTGAATACCTAATGCTGAAATTTTACTGCATGAAAATGTAGTAAGTGATAAATGTTTATCCTTCCATTATTTCGTGAGGTGTACCAGCAAATAAAGAGTTTCGAAAAGATTTGAAATTACTTGTAAAACTAGTGGGAGATTACTAAATACTTTCATTCTGAAATAATGGATCGATGACTGGATAATTTGCGAGGCTGTGAGTCAAGCCTCCTGAAGACTTATACGCAGTTTTTAACTGTAATACTTTACTTGTGATGTTTAAACCTTTAACTTAACAGTACACATCTTAATGGGGAGATTATAGCAGTATTTTGAATCTTTAAATTCAGTGAATAATTATATGAAATACTGAAAATCAATTATTTATTGCTCCTGGAAGTCCTAAGATATGTAAACTTCAACTGTTATCGTGTACTGTTTTAGCCATTTAGTAAATACAGGGTGGAGAAAAATTGTGTCAAGAAATTAAGCATGGATAGCTGAAGTTAGTAGGAACCATAGTTATTAATGTTGCCTAGGTCGACAACGCACCATTTTTAAACTGTGGAAACTTGACGCCACGCGCTCCGATTGGCCGTGGGATTGCCCTGTTGCCGTTCGTCGGTTGACGGGCAGCGCTATGGTTGACAGTTCACACATACATACGTCCCTCGCCCCGTCACTGCCCCAACGTGATACGCACACTTGCTGGTTGTCTCAACCTGACATCAGAGGCATTTACGCGTAAGCTTCGCTTCAGAGCACACGCACGTCACCTGCGATTTAGTCATTCAGTAAGCATGGCGGCACAGTATTCGTTTATGGACTGATGATGAGTTCCATACTGCTTTACAAAGCGTAGGGGAGCGACGCGGGAGACCCGCGCCGCCGTACGAGGCAAGGTCCTAGTGGAGGTGGTTTGCCATTGCCTTCCTTCGACCGTAATGGGGATGAATGATGATGATGACACAACAACACGCAGTCATCTCGAGGCAGGAAAAATCCCTGACCCCGTCGGGAATCGAACCCGGGACCCCGTGCTCGGGAAGCGAGAACGCTACCGCGAGAAGACGAGGATGGACTAGCCGACGGTAATGCGCATGAAGCTCGACGGTTGTATGGGGAAAGATACCCAGCAAGACGCCGCCCACACCCGCACACGTTTACAGCAATTCACCGGCGACTTGGCGAAACAGGCTCGTTAGAGGGATATCATGGTGATGCTGGAAGATCTCGAACACAACGGGGTGCCGTATTTGGAGAGACTGTTCTCGACCTTTTCGAGGAAGCACCTGCGACAAATACTCGAGCGATTGGGCACGACATGGGGGTCACTCATCGGTTAGTCTGGGACGTTTTGAGGCATGACGGCCAGCATCGATTTAGTTTCCATCTTGTCCAAGACTTAAATCGTGTGGCGGACTATGAAGAGATACTGGGGTTTAGCCGGTGGTTTCTGCGACGTGTTGCACGAGATCCCAACTGCCCCGCCATTGAGTTGTTTACCGCGGTCACCAGACCTCACGGCACCGGACTTTTTCCTGTGGGGATCCTTCAAGGTTCTAGTTCACCCACCCGGACGCGAACCACCTAGAAACGAAGAGGAATTAATGGACCGCATTCAACGTTCCGCCAATCACATCAGGGCAATGCCAGAATCTTTGAAAAAGTTTGTCAAAACACCGTTCGACGTTACCAAGCTTGTGTCGCTTCAGAGGGTCGCCAGTTCGACCAAAACAATGTCTACATCTACATCGATACTCTGCAAATCACATTTAAGTGCCTGGCACTGGATTCATCGAACCACCTTCACAATTCTCTATTATTCCAATCTCGTATATCGCACGGAAAGAATGAACACCTAAATCTTTCCGTGCGAGCTCTGATTTCCCTTATTTTATCTTGGTGATCGTTCCTCCCTATGTAGGTCGGTGTCAGCAACATATTTTCGCATTCGGAGGAGAAAGTTGGTGATTGGAATTTCGTGAGAAGATTCAGTCGCAACGAAAAATGCCTTTCTTTTAATGATGTCCAGCCCACACCCTAAATCATTTCTGTGACACTCTCCCACATATTTCGAGACAATACAAAACGTGCTGCCTTTCTTTGAACTTTTTCGATGTACTCCGTCAGTTCTATCTGGTAAGGATCCCACACTGCGCAGCAGTATTCTAAAAGAGGACGAACAAGTGTAATGTAGGCAGTCTCCTTAGTAGATCTGTAACATTTTCCAAGTGTCCTGCCAATAAAACGCAGTCTTTGGTTAGCCTTCCCCACAACATTTCCTATGTGTTCTTTCCAACTTGTTCATAATTGAAATACTTTGGTACTTAGTTGAATTTACGGCTTTTAGATTTGTAGACTGGCAATGGCAAGGAAAGCGTTTCTGAAGAAGAGAAATTTGTTAACATCGAGCATAGATTTAAGTGTCAGGAAGTCGTTTCTGAAAGTATTTGTATGGAGTGTAGCCATGTATGGAAGTGAAACATGGACGATAAATAGTTTAGGCAAGAAGAGAATAGAAACTTTCGAAATGTGGTGCTACAGAAGAATGCTGAAGATTAGATGGGTAGATCACATAACTAATGAGGAGGCACTGAATAGAATTGGGGAGAAGAGGAGTTTGTGGCACAACTTGGCTAGAAGAAGGTTCGGTTGATAGGACATGTTCTGAGGCATCAAGAGATCACCAATTTAGTACTGGAGGGCAGCGTGGAGGGTAAAAATCGTAGAGGGAGACCAAGAGATGAATACACTAAGCAGATTCAGAAGGATGTAGGTTGCAGCAGGTACTGGGAGATGAAGAAGCTTGCACAGGATAGAGTAGCATGGAGAGCTGCATCAAACCAGTGTCAGGACTGAAGACCACAACAACAACAACAATAGATTAGACTGATTTATCGTGTAACGGAAGTTTAACCAGTTCCTTTTAGTACTCATGTGGATGATCTCACACTTTTCGTTATTTAGGATCAACTGCCATGTTTTGCACCATTCGTCTTGCAGACTTTCTGTACGCTAAATAACAGCTGTTGACGGGTTTGTTCCCGGTATATCTTAACATGAAACTACAATGGATGTGAGGGACCCCAGCGGGTTCGCTCTGAGGCCCCCAGAGTGGAAGGCTGGAGTGTTACCACCGAGCCTGCTGGCCGCCTTGGATACATCACGATCTCCGGCAGGCAAAGTATCCGCGGTGATGCATTGTCCAGAGCATACGGTAACAGGGGAATCCCGCGGCCAATCGGGGCGCGTGGCGCCAAGTTTTCGTAGTTTAAAAATTGTGCGTTGTCGACCTACACAACATTAGTAACTTTGGTTCCTACTGGCATCAGCTATCCAGCCATAAAATTTCGTGACACAATTTTTTTCCACCCTGTATAAGAGGCAATGAAAAACTTTCCATTTGCGGGCCACCCAGCGCGACTCCGATGCTGGTATATAGCTACCGACATGTAGTCCCCTTTTAGATTCGACTTTTCGTGTGAAATTCGCAAGGACGTGAATCTTATTTCACGAAAACGCTTCATGACTGCCCATAAGAACACAGCTCGAAAGCTGACACCGAGGAGCGTCACCAAAAAGCTGTGAGGCGGCGGCCATTCCTCACATGCCGCGCGGCAGGGCGCCGGCGGGGAAAGCGCCAGATTTCGCCGCACTTCTTGCCGCGGCAGTGCCCTCTTCTTGCCGCGAGCACTGCAGTCTCGCGCTAACGAACCGCCGCCCGCTGCCAGCTGACCAGGACACGCCGAAGACAAAGAAGGCGACCACAAGAAGCGCGCTCTTCAATGGCGGCGGCTCTGCGCCGCGACGACACGAGAGCAGGGCAGGGCAGGCCGCAGAGATTCCGTTCAGCTGGCCGGCCCACAGCGAGGAAACATCTGGCGTCAGGGCCATCTGTCGTTTCCGAGACGTACCGACGTTCACGCATACGAGGTGTCACGTTCCTGCACCGTCGCCACATGGGACTCGTTTCTCAAAATGAAGCATGTCCAACGTATTTTCCGACGCGGCTGGCCCACGCTTGTGGTGCTCAATGGGTGTGCTCTAGTGCTAACTCGAGGGTGTGCCGACAAGTAATGCCTCAGAGTATTTTTTTATGAGAAAACTATTGAAACTTCCTGGCAGATTAAAATTGTGTGCCGGACCGAGACTCGAACTCGGCCAGAATTAAGGCTGTGAGGACGGGGCGTGAGTCGTGCTTGGGTAGCGCGGTTGGTAGAGCACTTGCCCGCGAAAGTCAAAGGTCCCGAGTGCTAGTCTCGGCCCAGCCCACAGTTTTAATCTGCCAGGAAATTGCGTATCAGCGCACACTCCGCTGCAGAGTGAAAATTTCATTCTGGAGAAAACTATTGTTCTTAATTAAAAAACACGTGATTAACACTGTACAAATTTATTCTTAATGTCTACATAATTGTATACTTCTGCTGCTAGAACGCTCCGGATTGTACCATGCGCAATACAACCACGTAGGTGTGTGAAAACAGCGTGCTGTAATAGAATTTTGACTTCTGAGAGGTCGTCCACATAAGGAGCATCGTCTCCTTCAGCATGATAACGCCAGACCACTCGATCGCTGCGACATCTGCTCATCCTCCATACAATGTCGACTTTACCCCACTCGATTAGCATCTGATTCCAAAACGTAAAGAGCTCTTTCGAGGACTTCACTACGACAGTGACGAAACGGCGCAGGCAGTGGTAAGGTTGTAGTTCCGTCACTAAAATAAAACATTATACAGTGATGATACCTATAAATTGTTATCTCCATGGGAGAGATGCGTTCGTCTCAAGAGTGACTATTTTGAGAAATAAATGTTTAAGACATGAAGAACAAAGATGTAAAATGTTAATGCAGTTAGTTTTATTGAAATAGCTTTAATATTTTTCACATGAAATACTCGGAGCCATTACTTTTCACTACACCCTGGTATGATCTCAGCACTTGTAGGCGACTACATAATTATTGATGGCACAAGAAAATTATGTTAGAGATGATGTATTGTTCTGTAACTAATATCTCCCTTTTGATTGGCCACCCATACACAAAAAAGGCAGTGACTTTTACGGACAACCAAATGAAGATTAAAACTCAGATTTACGAAAAAATAACAATGCGTATGCTTAATTTATTTCGTTAATACTCCTTTTAACTTGAAACAAGTCCTCCCTCGGGCATGGGTGCGTGTGTTCTTCTTAGCATAAGTTAGTTTAAGCAATATGTAAGTCTAGGGACCGATGACCTGAGCAGTTTGGTCCCTTAGAAATTCACACATACTTGAACATTTCTTTTTAAACAAGCCAAGAAACAATATTTCTACTTCTCAATAGCTCATATATCCAAACTACGCAAATGCCATGTTTTTTTTATGTAGTTGTTATAGAGTAATATTAATGTGTTTTTCTTATTTACTGATACCGGTAAGAAAGTGAAAATTGTTCGATTTCACCCGGTCGTAGATTCAGGTTCTAAGGGAAACTCTTCTGTTCCGTATTTTCAAATTAAAGGAGTGATTAATTAAATATTTACTCTTCCCTAAGTTACGCTGAAAATTCCTGTACCTGCGTATCATCCTTCATATTTCATTTAAATTTTAGAAAGGAGCCAGCGATGTTATTTCTCTCAGAGATAAAACTTTCTATACCAGCTTCTGTTCAATAATTCCCTTTGTTAATCCATGGCTCCCTATCTCTTATAAATATAATTACTTTAAGTAATGATTTTAAATTACAAATCTAGTTGCGTATTAAAATTTTTCCATAGTACTTGAATAAAATTTTTCCTCATAGGACTTTTCTTTTGTTAAATACTGTCCATTCTTTCTTTACTTTCACTAGGAGAGCAAATGTATTTTCTATTCTTTTTTCAAGTATTTTCTTACTTTAAATTTATGGCAAACCTATTCTTTGATTAAACAGGTAATAGCTTTCATAGGCTTCAATGCAAATGTCTTTTTACTGTCTGTCTCCACTCGCTGTCTGCGAAAACTATAGTATTCCCACGTTTCCACTGCAACTATTACCGTCTTCTTTAACAAAAATGGTTCAAATGGCTCTGAGCACTATGTGACTTAACATCTGAGGTCATCGGTCCCATAGAACTTAGAACAGCTTAAACCTAGCTAACCTAAGGACATCACACACATCCACGCCCCATGCAGGATTCGAACCTGCGACCGTAGCCGTCGCGCGGCTCCAGACTGAAGCGTCTAGAACCGCTCGGCCACCCCGGCCGCCTTCTTTAACACATAGAAGCAAAATAAGCTCATTCACTTCAGGTGTTCGTGTCTCACTACTCATAAATGTGGTACCAAAATGTAACCGATGCTCTATGCAAGTTATTCATTAAGTAGTAAATTGTGTTGTTGCTTGCTTCATGTGATTCAAAAACATCTACTTCCAAATAAGGTACCAGTAAGCAAAAGTTACTGTGAGTGGTTCCAAAATTATTACGTGCTATGAGTTCTAACTATCCCGGAACCATTTGTCAAAGCGCCATTTCATCCTACAAATGACATTGAGTCTGTTTTAGTACTTAAATCATATATAATCACAATACCAGCAACGAAAATAGTCACGGTCCAAATAGACGTGATGTTGCGTATGGATCAGGTATGAATTTTGGATAACCTTCTGGCAACTTTGCTTTAAACATATGTCCAAACCCGTTCGAGACGTAATTTACCTCGCGATCAACTAATGATCTACATCTCTTTTCGATAAAAATCTTAATCGGAACTGAGCTACAGATAAAAGCAAAACGCACCTAATTAATCACAAAGATAATTGCTTTCTGTTCGCAATTGGATTATCGTACTCCGCCGATCGGTACGCAGTCGACATCCACCTCAAAACAAAACTTAGAACTACTCGTACAAAAACCGAAAAGAACATCGTCCTGGTCTTCTTCAAATCGGGCTTCTGACTATTTTGAAGAGAGCCGCCACGAATTCCTCTCCTGTGCCAAACCCTTCATCCCAGAGTAGCACTTACACCCACGGCCTCAATTGTTTGTTATATGTACACCGCCTGGCACGAAAATGTGGAACACACAGAAAGGGAGAAGGAAACGAAATAAAACTTCACGGGATGAGAGGTTATTTGATGTTATTTAAGTGGTTACTCCCCTGAGTTGATTATAAAATCGAGTCAAATTTCCAAGGCACTTGTAATAAGCTCCCTGCCGTGCGATCTAATGCACTGCTTTCCGGGCGGGAAGGCGTGCAGGTCCGTGGCACGAATCCACCCGGCGGATTAGTGTCGAGGTCCGGTGTGCCGGCCATTCTGTAGATGGTTTTTAGGCGGTTTTCCGTCTGCCTCGGTGAATTGGGGCTGGTTCCCCTTATTCCGCCTCAGCCACGCTATGTCGGCGATTGCTGCGCAAACACTTTCTCCACCTACGCGTACCGTACCACGCAAAAATTGGGTTTACACTCGTCTGCTCTGAGACGTTCCCGGTGGTCCACTGGGGGCCGAACCGCACAATAACCCTGGGTTTAGTGTGGGGCGGCGGTGCAGTGAGTGGACTGCTGTAGCCTGTTGTAGGGTTTGTGTACAACTGCGGGCTGTGGCGGAGACGAAGCCTCTCCGTCGTTTCTAGGACCCCAGACCCATACAGAATGGTTCAAATGGCTCTGATCACTATGGACTTAACATCTGAGGTCATCAGTTCCCTATAACGTAGAACTACTTAAACCTAACTAGCCTAAGGACATCACACACACCTATGCCCGAGGCAGGATTCGAACCTGCGACCGTACCGATCACGTGGTTCCAGACCGAAGCGCCTAGATCCGCTCAGTCACACCGGCCGGCTCCAGACCCATACAATACAATACAATATGATCCCACTCATCAGTATAACGTTACACCTCCCTGACCTGTATGCATGCATACAGGTCATAAAGTCGTATCATTTCCCGACGTAAGCTGGCCTACCGAAATTTTAACTTGTCCGTGATGTCCAGGCTACTGGCACTGGGGCTAGTCGATGCCCGAGCTAGTCCCACACATGTTCTATCGGGCGAAGATCTGGAGATCTTGCTGGTTACAGGATTTCAACATCAGGTGGACAGTTCATAGTGACACGTCCCTGTGTGGACGAGCATTGCCCAGTTGGAAAATGGCACCGCAGTGCCATCGCATGAGACGTGACACGTGTTTGTGAAAGTTCCCTCAGTCGTTACCAGCAATTAACTCATACCCAACGGCTCACAGGCCGCCGTTCTAGGCGCTTCAGTCCGGAACCGCGCGACTGCTACGGTCGCTGGTTCGAATCCTGCCTCGGGCATGGATGTGTGTGATGTCCTTAGGTTAGCTAGGTTTAAGTAGTTCTAAGTTCTAGGGGACTAATGACCTCAGATGTTAAGTCCCATAGTGCTCAGAGCCAACTGAACCAACCCAACGGCCCCACACAACATGACGCCCAGGTCACCGCCGTACTCGCCGGCGATGGTCAGCAGGTGCACTGCAGAATCGCGGCTTACCGCTGAACACGCCGTTCGTCGGCAGCGCGTACTTCCAGATTACGACACCACCCCATGCGCTGCCTTTATCGTTGTGGTGTCACGCCAGCCCACGCATGGGACTGTAATAGCCTAGTCCGACTGCTACCAGGCTCCGACCGAGGGTACGGTACACAGAACGTAGCAAGGAGTGTATTACTTGTTAGCGGAGTGCAGACACGGAATTGAGGGGCATACGATGTGCTTGGTCCGCAGTACAGTGAACACCTCCTGTGGTGGGCAGGCATGGTCGACTTTGACGACGAGTATGCCTGCGCTGATGGTCCCATGCAGTTCAACAACGAGCCACTGTCGCATCCGAATGCCCCACAGATCTGGATATTGCACCATAAGACTAACTGACCAAATGGAGATCCATAATGAGGACGCTTTCAAATGCCCAGTTGATGGCGGATGACGCTTCACAGGATCGTTCGACAGCTGGCACTGCTAACGCGCCTTACATACCCTACCAGGCCTGGTAACAACACTAAACACGAGCCGGCCGGGGTGGCAGAGCGGTTCTAGGCGCTACACTCTGGAATCGCGCGATCGCTACGATCGCAGGTTCGAATCCTGCCTCCGGCATGGATGTGTGTGATGTCCTTAGGTTAGTTAGGTTTAAGTAGTTCTATGTTCTAGGGGACTGATGACCTCAGGTGTTAAGTCCCATAGTGCCCAGATCCATTTGAACTAAATGCGAACAAATCTCTGGAGGCCATTCTACCTCTCACAGACACTGCAACTCTAACCACTTACGCACGTTCCGATGGTGTGTACGTGTATGAATTTACATTGACATCCGACCTTGTCATCTGGGTGCGCCACTTTTTTATCAGGTACTTTATATTTCAATCTCTGTTTTTCCTTCAGTTTTCACGCTCAACAGATCTCTCTTGCACCATGAAAGTTGTTCCTTCATGTCTTAACACATGTCCTGTGACGTAGTCCTTGTAAATGTTTTCCGCATGTTTCTCTCCTGACCCAATCTGTGCCGGCCGCTGTGACCGACCGGTTCTAGGCTCTTCAGTCCGGAACCACGCTGCTGCTGCAGGTTCGAATCCTACCTCGGGCATGGATGTGTGTGATGTCCTTAGGCTAGTGAGGTTTAAGTAGTTCTACGTCCAGGGGACTAATGACCTCAGATGTTAAGTCCCATAGTGCTTTGAGCCATTGGAATTTGAACCAATCTGTAGACAACTTTCTCGTTTCTCATCTAATTTTCAACTCCATACACTTCACATTGCAAGCGCTTCGATTCTCTTCTGTTTCGGTTCTCACAGTCCATTATCCACTTATATGCAGAAATTTCCTCCTCAAATTAAGACCGATTTTTGATACTGGTTACTTCTTTGGTCCGGGAATACTCTTATTGCCTTTGCTAGTTTGCTCTTCATATCGTCTATGCTTCATCCGTCATTTATAATTTTGCTTCCAAGATAGTAGAATTCCTTCTCTTCGTGTAGCTCGTGGAGCCCAGTTTTGAAATTAAGTTTGTCAGTAATCTCATTTATGGTGCTTTCACGTGTCTTCGGTTTACTTTCAGTCCGTCGTGTGTGTTCATTAGCTACTTCAATCTGCTTAACAGGTCTTGTAATTCTCATCCACTTTCACTAACAATAGTAGTAATATCAGCGAATCTTATCGGTGATATCATTTCATACTGAATTTTAATCACACATTTTAACCTTTCTTTTATTTCCATAATTGCTTCTTCGTTGTATATGTTGAATAGTAGTGGCATAAGACTATTTCCCAGCCTTACATTCAGGCGCTCAGTCCGGAGCTGCGCGACTGCTTCGGTCGCATGTTCGAATCCTGCCTCGGGCATGGATGTGTGTGATTTCCTTAGGTTAGTTAGGTTTAAGTAGTTCTAAGCTCTAGGGGACTAATGACCACAGATGTTAAGTCCCATAGTGCTCAGAGCCCTGCCTTACATCATTCATATTCTGAACACCTGTTTCTTGTTGTTCTCTCTTTCTCGTAAATATTGTGTATTACCCGTCTTTCCCTGCAGCTTACACCTAATTTTCAAAGAACTTGTTGGGTGCTTTTCCTAGGTCAGCAAATTCTATGAAAGCTTCCTGATTTTTCTTTAATCTTGCTTTCATTCCAAAGCGCGACATCAGAACTGCCTGTCTGGTAACTTTACCCTTCCAAAGTCCAAAATGATCAACATGTAACTGACCCTCAGTTTTCTTTTTCGTTATTTTTTATATTTTCTTGTCAGCCACATAGTTGTATGAGATGGTAAGCTAATTGTGCGACAGTTTTCCCAATTATCCGCCCTTGCTCTCTTTCCGTTGTATAGATGATATTCTTTGCAAAAGTCTGATGGACTGTCTCCACACTCATAATTCTTAGAACCAATTCGAATAATCGTTTGGTTGCCACTTCATCCATTATTTTATTTTCCAAAGGAATGTTATTTATACATTCTGCCTTGTTTGTTTGCAAGTGTTCGAAGCTCTGTTCAAATGGTTCAAATGGCTCTGAGCACTATGGGACTAAACATCTGAGGTCATCAGTCCCCTAGAACTTAGAACTACTTAAACCTAACTAACCTAAAGACATCACACACACTGCGATCGTCGCAGTGGCGCGGTTCGAGACCGTAGCTCCTAGAACCGCTCGGCCACTTCGGCTGGTGAAGCTCTGTTAAACTCCTACTTAAAACTGGATATCGACTTCCATTTTTTTTTCGGACAGTTCTTTAAGTGGTTTTTTTTATCATTTATTTTATCATCTCTGTCGTCTTTCTTAAGCTGTAGCATCTGCCACCTCCTTTCCAACTTTATTTGTCCCTTTAATTTTCCTGATATTCAACAACACAACATTTCGGTTTCCCCATTGCTAATTTTTATTTTCCTTATAGATGAAGGTCGTTTACATTGCATGTGCTACAATGTTTCTTACTTCTTCGTTGTAGTTCCCATGTTGCGTGATGTTGTTTTATGTTATATAGGAATTATTCCTCTCCCAACTTTAATTTCTCGCTGGTTATCATTCATCTTGTTACTTCCTATCACGACTGTTTCGAGTTTATGAAATCTTCAGTGAAAGTTTGCGGTCAGCAGTCTGTCCAAGTAATTTCAAATTTATTCCAAATGTTGTGTAATTCTGTTTTCTTTACTAAATCTTGGTGTCAATATTTGTGACATCTTTCAGATCGTCAATTCTTCGCTTTCCTTTTGAAAATAAACGTATAAGAAAAGCCATCATAAGAAAGGCAAAAAATTACTTTCAAGATTTCGTACACGGTACTAAATTTAACATATGATTTCAGTCGATGAAAACCTCAGTACGTGGACTGTAGGATTTAAGTAAAATATTCCTGAATTACCATTCAATAAGACACATTATTTACGTCCAGATGTCATTTTTTTATTCAGTAAACTCCACAAACAATTACAACCCATAATAATACAAAACGATTACAAATCAAGTTCTCAACCAAGGCAAACACAATTTAAAGCCAACAACTGAACGTATAATCAACTTATAGATCAGAAACGAACTTTGTCAGAAATAAACATTAAATGCACTAAACAAAACGTCTGTGTTGTTTCCTAGGTAGTGCAGCTACTTGCTAACTAGTTATTTACATCTTGAGCTATACCTCTTCTGGTGAGAGAATTTCACGATGATGATGATGAAGATGAAAGGGATGGGTGGTCCAACTATTCTGCTCTGCTTATAAGTTACGCTTCAGTTACCTTGAAAGTTTCACTTATTGGGGCATAAATAACGTTTTATTTTCTTTCTGTGTCGTTAGACATCTACGATGTTCTCAGGTGCAGTTGGTAAAGTGGGTGCTAAGATGGCAGTAGCTTCCTCAAACGTTATTGTATGCCAAAAATCTCTTTTTTTTTTTGCAAAATATTTTATTCGACATTTTTCAATTTTTTTGTAAATTTTTGAGAAATGTTATATTGCGTTTTACTACATAGGCTCCGTCCTTTTTTTCGATGACGTACGATTCGGTATTTTTGTTTTGTTGGCGTCATACACCTTTTTGCCGATTTCTATCAGGTAATTTTACCTTTCTTCTTCCTTGGCGTCGCGCGAAACCCGTGGCGTGACGTTGGGCTGACAAGAAGTTAGACGCTTTCGTATCGTCACAGCTGACGCGTCCGCATCAAGTCTAAGGGACGGGATGGAGTAATTCTACAATTCCTATGCCTCTCCCATAACGCTACTGTGAAGATAAAAAGCAAATGGCTTCATTGTGGTAACCACCGCTCAAAAGCCACCACAACTCGACACTTGCCTTCTGTTTAAGGGAATACTATCAGGACGGGGTGTCAAAGAATATTTATCGCTTTATTCCTACTGAAGTATTGCGGAGCAGTTTTTTCTGCGCAGCCGGGCGACGGGCGCTGAAAGACAAGCCCGAGTACAGTCACACCGGGCTCCACGGCGCGTCTCGTTCGGAGCCTACGCGTAAGAGACAGAGGTTTATTCAGGGGAGGATCCGCCCGGCAGAAGGGCCACTCGCGCTAGGTTATACTGCTGCTTTGTACGGAATCGTACCCCGCCGTCGAAATGTCGCTTGTTAATGCTAACAGGTCGCCGCGAGCGTAAAGGTTCCGTGAGCGCTTCCTTTTGTCGTGGGTAACAGTAGCCGGGAATTCTTCCGCCATTCTTCAAGTGCCTCCGAGGAGACAAGTTCCAAAGGGGCGAATCCTCCCGTTTCTTGGCGTCGAGGAGGGATGTGTCAGAGATGAAGCTACTCGTGTAAAGCTACAACTCTGTGCGCTAAAAGTCTGCTACCGTGCTTCCGCCTAAGATGGTGACAAGACAGGTGCGTGTCTTCGTGAATGAGATGATTCCACTAGAGTGCTCCGAGGAAGCGAGTGGAGGATGAGCTTGCGATCGATGAGAACACCTGTGCAGGGGAGGGGAGACGAACCAGCCTAGCGCCGGTGACTGCGGGGTACGAAGTGCTAACTAGAAATCAAGTCGCCGCTTATTCGGGCTCGTTGAGCCTGAGGCGGGCGAAGTCCTCGAAGACGATGTTGTCGTCGTCGTCGGCTGCGTAGCAAGAGTTCTCATAGCGCGTGCGCTCGACGCTCTTCATCTTCTTGATGGCCTGAGCCTTCTCGCGTTCAGCGGTGCCTGCGCAGGAGGGAAAAAAAGAAATGCCGTAAGCAGACCACTCCTGTTTAACGTAATGATTAAAACTTTAGGCAAAAATGTGTCACTGAAAAAGAACAACAATGGAAACTGCCATGCACTCGTAAATAGCAGGTACACTACAGGCCATTAAAATTGTTACACCATAAAGATGACGTGCTACAGACGCGAAATTTAACCGACATGAAGAAGATGCTGTGATATGCAAATGATTAGCTTTTCAGAGCATTCACACAAGGTGCCCATCTAGTGACATGGAAACCTGCAGTTTAATACAATTCACAAAAACTAAGAAAACAAGCAGAGGTCAAAAACAGATTAAATGCCAACAAGATAATTGTAGTCTCAGATATTAATCGAAATCTGAACGTTTCCACAGGCCAAAATACACTGGCACGAAGCCAAAGATTTGGAAAATTGTAAATGAATAATGTTAAAAGTTGGGAATTTCTATGGGCGCCGTTGAAATAATGCAAACGACACCCCCAGAGAATCTGCAGCGATGTGCTTTCGCACGTTGTATATTACGCGATCATTTGGCCATCTCGTGTAAATAAAGTGACATATCGGATGCTGTGGCATCAATCAACACTTATTTCACTCACTTTTGGATGCACATAGTAATTGCATCTTCCTTATGTTTACTATAGACCAGAAATAATCTTTCATAACTCTACGATTTAGTGACCCGGATCCCACAAGTAAATAAAGCTGTCATCATCCCAACATTGGACTGAAGACCACAGTACTGTGCTGGGCAAGATCCTGTTGGAGGTCAAAGGTGAGCGAAGTAATAAGTAAAAAACTAACATCCTATGACTGAGCATAGAAAGACTTAATTAACTGCTTTCCCTCGGTGCTTGTAATAGCCGATAATATCACTGTAACGTCACATAGTTCAGTAGATAATTGTAGAGCCATCAAAGCATACATCGCACGACTGCAGAGCTATTCATCTTAAAGCTTGGACAGTAGATGAGAATATCTTAAACCGAAGCAAACAGTCGGTGGGCTGCACGTTAATGACAGCCCGACCCTTGTATTGGCCACATTTAACGTAGATATGAGAGGTGAGAGGAAAGTTCCCTCCGGCTTACCTGGAGCTGGGTGCAACAGCTTGAAAGGCACGTCGGTCTGGAGTTCGCCGCCCAGGGTGCCACAGTTGAGCTTGACGCGCAGGGAGTACGAGATGACGATACCGATGGCGTCTGTGGTGTTCTTGCCCTCGCTGACCAGTGTGGAAGACGCCAGGTTCACGTCGTCGTCCTGTGGAAAGCACAGCCCAACTCCGTCAGTCCCGTAGCTGCTTACATTGCGTGACCGACAAGTTAGTTTATGGTGCCATTCTCTTCAGATCTCCCCTCACTCTGGCATCATACTTACATGAAATATTCCATAAGACCACAAGTCGGACAATAAGTATCATATAATGTCAATACTTCGTGTGTCGTAACAGTCCCTGCTACTAAAGCATCCTCAATACATTAGCTTCACATGCTTATTTTCCCAGTATAATTGTCTGCTTCAGAATTCCACAATTGACAGTAAGTCGTTATAAAAGTGGTGGCTGCGAAAATCCTCTATGATTACCCCACTCTACCCTAGAACTATGATTACCCCACTCTACCCTAGAACCAGTTCATCCCACGCCGCCATCCCAGTTTACTGGGCATTTGTTTTTAGGCACCAAAACGGAAGACAGCCTAGTCCCAGTATTTCTCAGTCAGAGATAGAGGCCAATACCACAGTCATCAACACAGAAAAGTGATTTTAATTTGAACTAAGACCCTCGTATCTGTGAGTTTAAAGATCTCGGTCATTGGAAATTGGTCAATATGACGGAATCCCCCTCCACACACACAATTACCATTCTGTCAAAGTAACTAACATTTCATTCTAGCTGGAGCGTTCTGTGAAAATTGCTTTCTTAATCCATTCTCCAAAATCATTTGTTACTATGTTCTTCAGGCTGAAGACTGATTTGATGCAACCCTCCACCTTAGTCTATCCTGTGAAAGCCTCTTAATTTGTGCATAACTACTGCCACCTACATCCTCTTGAACCTTCTTAGTCAAGCGTCTGCTCTCCCACATCTTCTCAAGCTCTGACCTCCCACTGTAGTTTTAACTTCTCAAACTTCCTTCCATTACCAAATTAACAATTCATTGATGTCTCAGTGTATGTACTATCAATCGTCCCCTCGTTTTACTCACGCTGTGCTATAAATCCCCCCCCCCCCCCCCCCCCCCCAGCTCGGTTCAGTACCTACTCATTAGTTATTGTATCTGTTCATCTAATCTTCAACCTGCAGCCCACATTTCAAGAACTTTTGTTCTTTTCTAGTTCATCGTCCACGTTTCATTTCCACACAAGGCTGCACTACAGAGGAATACTCTCCGAAAAGAACTTATATTCAATGTTAACAAGTTTCACTTTTCCAAAAAAAACGCCCTTCGTGACATTGCCAGACTGAGTTTTATATCCTCTCTACTTCGAACGTCGTCAGTTATTTTGCTGCCAAATAAAATGCTTTTAGTGTCTCTTCATCTAATCTACTTCCCATCATCACATGATTTGTTGCAACTCTGTTGCATTATTCTTGTGTTACTTTTGTCGATTACTTTTGAATAGATTGTGGGAGTGACAGTGATCAATATGTTGCAAATATTTACTATTAAAAAGAATCTGGATCACAATTTATTTCAGTCTGCTAGAGAATCACTAGCAGAAGGAGATTCTTACTCATTGGTCTGAAGATGATCATAGTAGAGGTCGAAACCGGCCACCGTACGAAATAAATTGTGATCAAGACTCTTTTTAATAGTAAAAGTTATGTTGATGTTCATCCTTAACCTCTTTTCAAGACTTTACCCATCCCCTTCACTTGAACCTTCAAGTCTTTTGCGATCTCCGACAGGATCACAATGTCTTCGACAAACCTAAAAGTCGAAAATCAGATGAAGCCCAAAATGGTTCATTTGGGAGCTGATATCTGTACCCCGCTTACGCTGCGTTACACGATTCTTGAAACAGGCAATGAAAAAAACGTCGCGAACTGTGACAGTCTGAATATACCTTCGTGATTTTGTCGTCCTTGTATTGGCCACACGAGATGTGACATTGTGGGTACTCACTCACCTTGAGGTATCCGTCGAGCGCGATGCCGTACCGGTCCTTGTTGCTGGCGGCGCAGGGCACCAGGTAGAAGACTTTGGTGAAGGAGGCGCCGGGCGTGATGGGGCAGCCCTCGCGAGTTTCCAAGCTGGCCACGTGTCGCGAGAATTGCGCGTTCACCATCGTCACCTCGCAGTGCTGCACGACGTACACCTGCCGCGCACACCACAAACAGATGCGTCACCACGCGGGCCTCGAGCACCACAAGTTGGCTGATGAGAGACTTTTGGCATTTGAAGGAAATGTCATGAGAAAGACCTTTGATACAGTGCTAGATACGGATTGCTGGATATGAAAGAAGGACCAGGAATGGCACGAGGTGATTCAGCAACACTGTCCATGAAATGACAAGTCTGAACACCAAAATCAGCGCTGGGAAAGACCCAATGGAAGCCACTGCTTCACAGACACGGCAAGTGGTGTATGGATGAAACCATGAGATGCCTACGCAGCTGGGGTTGAATCGAACTACACTCCTGGAAATGAAAAAAAGAACACATTGACACCGGTGTGTCAGACCCACCATACTTGCTCCGGACACTGCGAGAGGGCTGTACAAGCAATGATCACACGCACGGCACAGCGGACACACCAGGAACCGCGGTGTTGGCCGTCGAATGGCGCTAGCTACGCAGCATTTGTGCACCGCCGCCGTCAGTGTCAGCCAGTTTGCCGTGGCATACGGAGCTCCATCGCAGTCTTTAACACTGGTAGCATGCCGCGACAGCGTGGACGTGAACCGTATGTGCAGTTGACGGACTTTGAGCGAGGGCGTATAGTGGGCATGCGGGAGGCCGGGTGGACGTACCGCCGAATTGCTCAACACGTGGGGCGTGAGGTCTCCACAGTACATCGATGTTGTCGCCAGTGGTCGGCGGAAAGTGCACGTGCCCGTCGACCTGGGACCGGACCGCAGCGACGCACGGATGCACGCCAAGTCCGTAGGATCCTACGCAGTGCCGTAGGGGACCGCACCGCCACTTCCCAGCAAATCAGGGACACTGTTGCTCCTGGGGTATCGGCGAGGACCATTCGCAACCGTCTCCATGAAGCTGGGCTACGGTCCCGCACACCGTTAGGCCGTCTTCCGCTCACGCCCCAACATCGTGCAGCCCGCCTCCAGTGGTGTCGCGACAGGCGTGAATGGAGGGACGAATGGAGACGTGTCGTCTTCAGCGATGAGAGTCGCTTCTGCCTTGGTGCCAATGATGGTCGAATGCGTGTTTGGCGCCGTGCAGGTGAGCGCCACAATCAGAACTGCATACGACCGAGGCACACAGGTCCAACACCCGGCATCATGGTGTGGGGAGCGATCTCCTACACTGGCCGTACACCTCTGGTGATCGTCGAGGGGACACTGAATAGTGCACGGTACATCCAAACCGTCATCGAACCCATCGTTCTACCATTCCTAGACCGGCAAAGGAACTTGCTGTTCCAACAGGACAATGCACGTCCGCATGTATCACGTGCCACCCAACGTGCTCTAGAAGGTGTAAGTCAACTACCCTGGCCAGCAAGATCTCCGGATCTGTCCCCCATTGAGCATGTTTGGGACTGGATGAAGCGTCGTCTCACGCGGTCTGCACGTCCAGCACGAACGCTGGTCCAACTGAGGCGCCAGGTGGAAATGGCATGGCAAGCCGTTCCACAGGACTACATCCAGCATCTCTACGATCGTCTCCATGGGAGAATAGCAGCCTGCATTGCTGCGAAAGGTGGATATACACTGTACTAGTGCCGACATTGTGCATGCTCTGTTGCCTGTGTCTATGTGCCTGTGGTTCTGTCAGTGTAATCATGTGATGTATCTGACCCCAGGAATGTGTCAATAAAGTTTCCCCTTCCTGGGACAATGAATTCACGGTGTTCTTATTTCAATTTCCAGGAGTGTAGATACAAAATGCTTCCTGGAGGCAACGTCGATAAGTGTGACGTTACCGAGTTGTAGACTTCTATATCGCTCAGACATGATGTATAGTCGAATAATAGGAGCATTATATCTCACAAATGGTGAATTTACGCATTGCTCAACAAAGATTAACATACGAGAGTCGCAATGGAAAATGAAAGTGAAATCAACGTATGTAATGAAGGCACCGCTTCAGTATGGTTCCTGTGTTGACGAGAATAGAGGGGTCACCAATTTACCTCATAGATCAACAAGGAGGGAATGAGTCGGCGTACGTACCTTGATATTCTTGACGGTCTTCCTGGAGTTGTTATTGATAATGATGTTGGCTGCGAGCTTCTCGCCGTGGTAGTAGATCTCGCGGTCGAGGGTGACCTCCAGGTTGATCTTGCCCTGGGAGAAGGTGAAGCCCTTGCTGACCAGGGAGCTGGGAAGACGGCGGCCGCGAGTCGGTGGCGCGTATTGCAGCTGCGGGCATAAAACAACACACCGCATGAACCTCCTGTACTCTGTTCTAGTCACCTGTCACATAATAATGCCGAGAAACATACAACTCAAGGCACCCCAGCACTTGTTACGTCGTGTTGCTAGAACCATGTGATCTGCCCCGATCAAGGAAAGAAGGAAGATTAGGATTTAACAGTCCATCGACGGAGGCTTCATTACCCTAAGGCACGAGCTCAGATTGGGGAAGGATGCGGAAGGAAATAAGATCGCGTCCTTTCCAAACGAAATAAGGATAGAAGCTGAAGTATGAATTAAAATTGATGCCAACGCTGGAACTTGAGCTCGCGTCACCTGCTTCCTAGGCAGATGTTATCCACTACACCAACCTTTTTTTTATCTATTTTGTTCGCGTTTGTTCGTTGCATCTGCTCGGGGCGGACGTCGTAAGATATCCGTTTAAGTTCGTTGTTGATCGATTAACTCAGTTTTTTTTTATTACAGAGATCAGCTAACCCTCTGACCGAACACGCTGAGCTACCGTGCGGGCGAAATGTGCAACCCGACCGGGAATCGAACCCTGGCCCGCTCGCATCGTATTGCGGCTAACAGAGCTACACGGACTAACTCAGTCCAATGCCCTCCCTAACACAAACTTCAATTCACACCTCAGCCCATCTTGATTTTCCCCTCCTTTTCTCCAGAAAAACGTAATTCCATCAGACCATCCTTTCTATTCAACTGATCATCCTTCTCTTTAGCCGCCTATATATTAGAGCTGCACGTCCTCAGGTTACATAATGCTGTAGTTTCTTTTCACTTTCAGACGAGTCACAGTACCAACATTGGAAGGCCATGTCAGCAAATGTTACACAGCCGGATTAGTCAATCATGCACACTGTTACCCGTGCAACTACTGAAAAGGCTGCTGTACCTCTCAAGGACCATATGTTACTCTGCAGCTCCACTGATACTATCCGATGTGTTATGGCTGCCTATATCGTCGAGGTAGGGCACTTCCCGCCTCCCCCCTCCCCCCTCCCAAAGCAGCAGTGTCCGTTGTTAGTGGGAAGACTTTTCATTAGAAGTCAGAGCTGGAGTCATTCTGGACTTACAAATTTATGGGAGTAAATAAAGTGCGAGGCTTCACCTGTTAGTAGATATACAAGAAATGTATATGCAAATGCGAATATGGACCACTGTCGGCTGTATGTTAGAATGACGGACCGGAACTTGAACGTGGATTTCCAGCTTTATGCGAGTTGTCACCTTCACCGCTTCGGCTACTCGTGCACGAATCACGGCCGGACCTGAACATCCAGTACCTATGTGTCATAACCTGCACTCGTACATTACGTATACTTACCTTCGGGAAGGACATACTTGTTGAGAGTAGACACCCCTGTATTGGAGAATAAATACGAAATAGCAGTGCCTGTGTTGTTAAGAAGTTGGTTCATACATTCATGCATGGCCGAAGCAACATTACATCGTAATTCTCAATAACACAGGCACTGCTATTTTCGTATTAGTAGATAGACCTGTTGTACTGCTTGTTATCGTAGTCCAGCTCAAAGACTGGCTCAAAATGGTTCAAATGGCTCTGAGTAAAATGCGACTCAACTTCTGAGGTCATCAGTCGCCTAGAACTTAGAACTAATTAAACCTAAGGACATCACACATATCCATGCCCGAAGCAGGATTCGAACCTGCAACCGTAGCTCAAAAATGGTTCAAATGGCTCTGAGCACTATGGGACTAAACTGCTGTGGTCATCAGTCCATAGAACTTAGAACTACTTAAATCTAACTAACCTAAGGACATCACGACCGTAGCGGTCGCTCGGTTCCAGAGTGCAGCGCCTAGAACCGCACGGCCACTCCGGCCGGCTCAAAGACTTGTTTGATGCAGTTCTCCACACTAGTTTATCCTGTGCAAGTCTCTTCATCTCTGTTTACCTACTGCAACCAACATCAGCTTCTATCTCTCCCTCCTCAATTTCTACTCCTCACACTTCCCTCCATTAGCCAGCTGGCTATTCATGGATGCCTCGTGATATGTTTTAACGACCAGTACAGTCCGCCCCCGTAGAGTAGCGGTAGCGTTTTCGCCTACCACGCGGGGGACGCGGCTTCGATTCCCGGCAGGGGACTAGGTGTTGTGTGTCCTTCATCTGTGACCCGCAAGTCGCCGGAGTGGCGTCAGCTATGAAGGACTTACAATACGGCGGCCGAACTCACCCGCATGGGGCATCCGGCCAACAATGCCAAACGATCATTTCCATTTCTTTTTTTACGACTAATACATTCTTCGGGTCAAATTACTCCATAAATTTCTTTTCTCATCATTTCGATTTTGCACTTCCTCATTACCCATATCAACTTTGGCAGTCTTCTGTAGCACGATTTTTCAAAAGCTTCCATACCTACCTTGTCTGAATAGTTTATTTCCACATTTCTCTTCCATGCAAGGCTTCAGAGAGTGTAAGTTGAACATCAACAAAATCAAAACGAGGATAATGGAATGTAGTCGAATTAAGTCGGGTGATGCTGAGGGAATTAGATTAGGAAATGAGACGCTTAAAGTAGTAAAGGAGTTTTGCTATTTGGGGAGCAAAATAACTGATTATGGTCGAAGTAGAGAGAATATAAAATGTAGACTGGCAATGGCAAGCAAAGCATTTCTGAAGAAGAGAAATTTGTTAACATCGAGTATAGATTTAAGTGTCAGGAAGTCATTTCTTAAAGTATTTGTATGGAGTGTAGCCATGTATGAAAGTGAAACATGGACGATAAATAGTTTAGGCAAGAAGAGAACAGAAGCTTTCGAAATGTGGTGCTACAGAAGAATGCTGAAGATTAGATGGGTAGATCACATAACTAATGAGGAGGCACTGAATAGAACTGGGGAGAAGAGTTTGTGGCACAACTTGGCTAGAAGAAGGGATCGGTTGGTGGGACATGTTCTGAGGCATCAAGGTATCACCAATTTAGTACTGGAGGGCAGCGTGGAGGGTAAAAATCGTAGAGGGAGACCAAGAGATGAATACACTAAGCAAATTCAGAAGGATGCAGGCTGCAGTAGGTACTGGGAGATGAAGAAGCTTACACAGGATAGAGTAGCATGGAAAGCTGCATGAAACCAGTCTCAGGACTGAAGACCACAACAACAACAAGGCTTCACTCTGAGTAGGTTGAAGCATCACATTTGGTTCCTCCGTAGAATCTGTAGGACCCGACTGACTCCAGCTGTGACTCATCGGTGGTGTATTCGAAGCCAACCAGCGACGTGTTTGTGTTCTTCGAAGTGCTGAGCGCTACACGGAGAGCCAGTTGGCTTCCCCTGCGGTGCCCGGCTCACCTGGTTGCCCTTGCTCTTGTTGCGCACGTACAGGGCGGAGCTCTTGTAGTGGTTCTGCAGCTGGGAGCGGGCGCCGTAAGCGTGGCGCTCGGACACGTTGCTCACGAAGAACATGGCGCCGCGCCACGCCGGCTCAGCCGACAGCCGCGAGGGGTCGTGGCCGCGGTCGAAGCGCCGGCGGCTGTCTGGCCTCAGACGCGCCGCCAGCTGCTATTTAAACCGTCCGGGGTGGCTTCTTTCCCGCAGAAAGCCCATTTCTCACCAGCAAAATTCCTTCTCTTATCCAATTACAGCGGATTGAGGCCAGCCAAATTTTTTGGGCATCGCACGGTTTCCTCGTTGCCAGCTTTTCCACATCAGGGGAAACATTTTCAGTATTTTTACGTTCGTCTGGTGTCTCTTAAACGAAATGGGCTGTTTGCGACCTACATTAGTTACAGAAAAACGAAAGGAAAGACATATTGGTAACGCCACGTTGCGTTCTGTATGAAAATCACTGGATGTGCTATGTGCAGTCTGTGGCTGGTTGGCATTGTTGTAATATTCGCTATTGTAGAGTTGGGCAGTTGGCTGTTAACAGCACGTAGCGTTGCGCAGTTGGAGGTAAGCCGCCAGCAGTGGTGGATGTGGGGAGAGAGGTGGCGGAGTTTTGAGAGCGGATGATCTGGACGTGCGTCCATCAGAGACAGTAAATTTGTAAGAGTGGATGTCATAAGCTGCTATATATATTATGACTTTTGAACACTATTAAGGTAAATACATTGTTTGTTCTCCATCAAAATCTTTCATTTGCTAACTATGCCTATCAGTAGTTAGTGCCTTCAGTAGTTTGAATCTTTTATTTAGCTGGCAGTAGTGGCTCTCGCTGTATTGTAGTAGTTCGAGTAACGAATATTTTTGTGAGGTGAATGATTTGTGAAAGGTATTGGTTAATGTTTGTCAGGGCCATTCTTGTGTAGGGATTTTTGAAAGTCAGATTGCGTTGCGCTAAAAATATTGTGTGTCAGGTTAGTGTTAATCAGAATAGGTGAAGAGCGAAATGTCTGAGCACGTTCAGTTGTGCTCAGCTATCTGAAAATCAAATAATGTAAGAGGTTTACCAGCGCAGTCATTCATTAATCTTTCCAAGGGGACGTTACAAAGTGTGCCCGTTGTTCTCGGAAGTTTGACGATGAGAACTTGTCACATATTCGCTTTGCCTTGCTTGATCAGTAAAACTACATTGCACTTTAAAATGTTTTAAAATCGTCTGTGGTTAAAAGATTGCTATATCAGATACTTTCGTTAGTGGCATATCATCTGTTGTTTCTATTCAATATCTAGTCCAGTACTCTTCTCAACATGCAGCGGTCCTTTGCTGTTATTGGATCATATAAAAAGTCCCTTCCACCAGTTTGAATACAGAAAATACTGCATATTTTACATTGCAGATATAATTTTTATTGCTCTTCCTCTTTATCTATTTATCTTTTTTTAAATTTTTTACTTTTTCATTCTCTTTTCTAATTTTTCCCTTTTCTTCAGTTTATCTCATCTTTCAAATTTTATCATTTTTAGAGCTTTTTCCCTCCCCGATAGTTTCTCTTTTTCTATTCTCCTGTTTCTATTTCTCTCTCTCTTCTCTCTCTCTCTCTCTCTCTCTCTCTCTCTCTCTCTCTCTCTCTCTCTATGAACATACGTTATCAGACCCCCCCCTCCACAATTAATGAATGAAAGAAGCAAAACAAAACTGTTTTTAATTTATTTGCTCAGCATTATTCAAATACGTTGAGCACTGGCATATTTCATTTAATATCTAGTCCAGTACTCTTCTCAACATGCTGCCGTCCTTTGCTCTTACCGAATCGTATAAAAATCCATTTCACCAGTCTGCACCGAGATTACGAATACACAAAATATTCGTTGCAACTAAAAACTGTTGACATTTCCGAGCATTCACTATTTGCTCAGTTCTTCGCTATTTCTCCGACAATATGTGCTGCTGACCCCTAGAGTACTTGAATTCTTTTTATACTGCAAGTTGTTCTGGTCCTTTGGTTTACGATTCTGGACTCAGTTTTAGGGCCTTCGGGACGCCTGTAAAAGCTTTTATCATGAGGTACTCGACTGTTGCGAGATGAGGTGCCTTGGAAATTAGAGGACGTTTCTGCAGTACACTGCTGTTATGTCATCAGATGAGATAATTTGAGTGAAATTTTGTGTGTGTAGGGGAGGCGGGGGACAGTGTTATCTGAAGGTTATCTATCATTTACGATTTAATGATGACGACATGTCGGTGTGCTGTACAAATATCGAGTGATTTCCCCCCTCCTTGTGGAGCATCTCTAAGCGCCCCAATTGTCGAGGTTCTGGGCAAGTTTCCCTTTGGGGAGTTAAGTGAGATACTTTGTAGAGTTATGGGCCGCTGGTTGAGGACGCAGGGCCGTCGGACTTACCTTCTTGATGGCGAGAGTGACGGCGGATCGCTTGTGGCCCTTCTCCTCGGCGTGGTCGGCAACCCAGGTCTTGACTGAGTACTCGACTCCCAGGGGCTTCCCCTGGTCGTCGTCTCCCGGCTGCAGTGTCACGGAGGACGGCGACGACGCCGGGAAGTGGAAGGTGAACGGGAACGCGTTCGGGCCCAGCTTCTTCATGAGGCGCTCCTGCGGACACACCGGCGAACGTCTGGAGAGGGTGTGCCAAAGGTGCTGGCCGAGGAAGCGAGGGAACTCGTGGCCGGAGAGATGGTCCGTCTCAAACGTCAGCGAGGGCAGGAGAAAGGAGAGGGGTTTCAGACATCTGTACTCCGCAAACCAATTTGCGGTATCTGGTGGAGGGTACTTCATGTGCCACCCTCACTTTCTGCCTTTGCGGTTCTAGCCCACTGTTGGTCAGCTTCCGTGTGAACTTGAATCTCTCTAACGATCTTCCTGCGAGCAATATGTTGACTGCCTCTTCTAAGAAAATGCGCTTTCGGAAATTCGACAGTAAACCACAGTGTAATGAAGACAATTCCTCTGTAGCGTCTGCCAACGGAGTTGAACGAGCACCTTTCTCAAGCCACCGCGCTCACTAAACGAAATCGTGGGGAAACGCGCAGTTCTCTAATTTCACTGTCGATCTTAAGCAGTATGGACCTACTGATAAGAACTGGTCGAACGAGGGTTTGTAAGCTACCCCTACCGCGTGTGAACCGCACTTCCTGTAGATTCCTCCGATGCATCTCTATCTGGCATCGCCTTTCGTACGATTAGTTTTATGTGGTCATACCGCCTTAAATCGATCCTAACACATCATAGCGGATGTTTAATGTGTGTGGCTGTCTCCAGGGATTGTTCGGCAATCATGCAATCAAACATGCCGAGTCTTTCCGCCCATTTATACGCAATATACGTCGGTCCCCCGCAGCTCTCCCTGCATATCGCTACAGTTTTTTAGGGTTGGGACTTCTCTGTATGCAACAGCATCATCCGCGAAGAGACTCATGGGTCTTCCAACGTTATCCACTTGCTCATCTTTATCTATATTGAGAAAAATAGTGGTCCTACAACGAAGCAAACTAATACGTGATGTAGTTGCATGAAGGTGCATCGCCGTCTTAAACCCTGCTCTCGGCATTCAGATATCGAGGTGCATGTCGCACAAGCAATATACACTTTTGTACTTGATTATTTCTCGGCGTGCGCAGAATTCTTCGACTACATCAGGGCTATTACAACAATTCCGGACTCTTCAGTGTTACGCGAGGCTGAGGAATTGTGAGTGCTTCAAGTCATTTATAGAGGACTATTCCAATGAAACCTCATTTCCTTGAAGCTTTTTACTATATTTCGATGTTTATCTCATTTAAGTATAATCGGTTTCAAGAAAATATTGTTTCAACTGCAGGTGCCTTTTTTCAAGGAATGCGCTTGTAATACGTCTGTCACATAACTGGGTAATTCCTGTGAAACATCCTGTATTCCCTACGTGAAACGAAATGACTACTGGACACACAGACGTGATAAAAATGCGTTCCAACGAGAACGCAGTAGTGACACCTCTACAGGTGCTGCATCCACAGATACCGAACTCTTACTTTTTTCTCTTAGACCGTCACAGTAATGGCCAATTATCTACACCGCCGCAAACATCACACTTCATTACCAAATCAATTTTCTAGGTCGGAAAAACTCATTTCTGTATTTAAAAGTTACGAAATAATTTTTCGACTTAACGCTGTCCTTTGTTTCTCAGATAAAGAGTTGCCAAGGCAAAAACGTGACAACATAATTTACAAACATCTACATATGTTTCCGAAAAGTGCTTCTTGAAATAAATATCATATTCACAACGGCCGTTATGGCTCGACCGTTCCACAGAACGGAGTCTTTTCCCGAGAGTACTTATAATTTGTATATGAGACCTTTGTCTTGAAAATCTTGTAAAAGTTTTTTGACATCTGTCACATACTGAATCCGTCTGTACTTAGAATTATGGGGCAGTTACACAACTCATGAGGGATATTTGAAGGATACTTTGTAGTTATTGACTTGAAATTTTCCAAATGTAAAATAGCCCCCCAGGAGTGGCGGTACATGGATTTTGCTCCAGTACTGAATCTACATGAAGGCAGAGATGAACAGTTGTTGTGGCTGATACAGCAGTCAGGTTGGGAGAGAGAAAGGTGGTAAAAATGTGTGGATCATTAATCTGATTCTTGTTGATCGTCAGCTGGACGTCGGGATATGGAAAATGCGAGGCTCACCTGGATTGGTGTGAGCTCCATCTTCTCCTTTGGCTGCGGTACAATTTGTTCCTTGGCGAGAACCATCTCTTTGGTGAACTTGAGGCCCATAACCTCGTCCTCCTCTCGTCCATATCGGTAGGTCGTCGTCAGCTGCGCAGAGGAAATTAATCCATTCAGATCGATGGACACTCATTCGTCAGAACAACAAATAAACATTAGTGGTTACTTGAGGACTGTCAAACAGCTCGAAAAGCCAAACCTCTAGTCTGGAAAAGCCAATGCCTTGTAACTTAGGGATGTGGCCGGAGGAAGTTTACCATTCATCGACTGAGAAAACTTCTCCCATTTTTTTCTTGTGACAAAGTCTTATAATAAATATTCAACCGAGCAGTTCTAGCAGTAACATGAAAAGCAACAAGACACTGGGATTCTTGGTGTGTAACTAATTCCTGCGTAGACTATTGTTTCACGTTACTCATCTGCAGAAGATAAGCATCCTGAATCATCTCGTGTTTAGCTTTAGTTTTCCATGCGGTGACTTGCCGATGATGATTGCAAGCATCGAAAGGAAATCTCACTCCATTACCCCGCCTTTTGTAACTGACAACAGTGGGAAGTCCCTAAATTGTGTGCAGTTAAATTCGTAGTAATGATCTGCAGCTATTGTTACAAGAACAACACGAATTATTAAGTGTCGCTGATCTATTCATGCAACTATTTTTATTAAAAACGAAGGGATCGTAACACCATTATTATGGGCCATTACAGTACAGCAGTCTCGAACCTGAATGGTTAGCTGTTCCGCCAATTACGTGCGTGTTATAATCCTGGCGTCAATTAATCCCCTCAATGAAGTTACTGCCATCATTACGAGCAACAAAATGTTATTCCAATGTGTGTGAAACCTTGTGGGACTTAACTGCTTCGGTCATCAATCCCTGATCTTACACACTACTTAATCTAAATTACCGTAAGGACAAACACACACACTTATGCCCGACTGAGGACTCGAACCTCCGCCGGGATCAGCCGCACAGTCTATGACTGCAGCGCCTGAGACAGCTCTGCTAATCCCGCGCCGCAAAATGTTATTGAACCTGAATGGTTAGCTGTTACGAGCGTCTTATCTCCCTAGCGTCAATTTATTCCCGCAATAAAGTTACTGCCATAGTTACGAGCAACAAAATGTTATTGAACCGAATGAAAAGGAAAAACTACATTACATTTTATAGCGCTCTGGACTGTTTATGTAGTAGACTCCACGTTTCCTCCAAGGAATGCCTGATACTGTTACTGTATTTGAAGAAATTAACCAGCGAATTGATTGCACCGCATGAGGAATAAAGATTTTCTTTTTAATTTCAGTTCTCAGGAATGATGTTTGTGTACTTACCTGGCCAAAGACCTTTCTGCCCTTGAGGTAGTCATTGTCGACGACAACAATGCCATCGATGGGGTCCACATGGTCTAGGTGGTCGATGAAGTCCCTTTTACCAAGGTACACGGTGACCTTGCCTGCCAAACAGAAAAAAAGGCATGTCCGAATAATCTCTCCTCTCCTCGACGAAGATCGGTACGAAGCTCAACCCTATGTTCTTACAATAGATGATATCCGTTCACTGCGTTAAACAAAGATGGAGAGAATGGCATTCATACGCCCAGAATTCTTAGTTTTTGTGAATGAGTGGGTGGCTTTCGTCTTGGTATACAAGATCAGAAACTCCCTTACCACGGAATACAGTTTTCTTGACAGTCGATGCCGACTGTACTGTGTCTCTAAATGATTCTCTGGAGCTATTCGAGCATGTACTGCGCGAATCTGAGAGAAGCATAAATAGAAATCAGTGTCATTGGCGTGTATTCTTAAAATAAGTGCTCTAAAGAAAGTGAGTAAGGTTTTCGGCGCTGACATTAAATAGAGAACGAATGATGTCAGTTTCAGTTTACATAAGAAAATGCAGCTGAGTGTAAACTGTAAACGTTCATCATTCATTTGTGAGTTGAGAAATGCTGGATTGCAGTTTTGTAAGAGAAAACATATACGAGTCGATTTACTTGCTCTATATCTGGACTTCAGTGGATTTTTTCAGCTAGGAAAAATACTTTTATCAAATGAACCTATTTGGTTCCAGAGACCTTTTCAAGTCTCGAACATCTATGATGTATATATGCAGACTGAAGTGGTGAATGAAAATCTGTGCCAAAGTTGGGATTCTAATCCAGGTCTCCTCTTCACTAGCCAGATGCGACAACCACTACGCCACCTGGCACAATGGTTTTGCACAACTATACAGTCTATGCTAGCACGCCTTCCTCCTCATTCCAACCCACAAGTAGGCTGAATGGGTATTTGAACTGAAGAGGGAGGCATGCTAGCGTGGTCCGTGCTGTTGTGGAAAGTCTCTGTGCCAGGCTGACATAATGGTTGGCGATCTGCCTAGTTAGCAGAAGACTTGGGTTCGAATCCCGGCCTTGGTACAGATTGTCATTCGCCGCTTGAGTCTGCATACGTACATAAAACATACTTTTATTTACGAAGGCTCGTGTGCTAGGTTATTTACACGGATAAGACGGGATAAAACTTTATGTCAGCTTCCCCATCTAACGCTGAATATCTGCAGTGACTGTACTAGCACAACTCCCGATTCAGTGTTCTTGCACCTACATTCGTACAGTTTCGCCGATGGCTTCCTCACACTTCATAGTAAAAAAAAAAATCACAAAGAAGGGGAGAAACAAATAATTCGAGCATATTTGCAATCGAACCCAAGAACATCGTTTCAATAAACAGTCTTGTTAAACACTGAGCCACACAAATCATTCTCTAAGGAAATTATACTGAGTTTTCCGAGCTCTTTCTTAAATAAAGAAAAAAAAAAGTTTTCATTTGTCTCCAGCTTCAGCAACTGACTCGTTTCAAATGGCTCGAGTAGACCTAAAATGAAGCTGTCGCATCAAAAAGCTGAATGAGTACGCAAGAAACAGTAGCGAATGTGATTTTTTTTCTTCGTTTACAGCGAATGGCATACAGATTTCCCGATCAGTTTTATCGAATGACTGATTTCCTGCGTTGATATGAGGCGAAGAGAATGAAGATTTCTCGCACATTTTAGATGCAAATATCGTCGCGACCGAAAAACAACGAGTCGTTTTACTCACCATTAGGGGTGGTCTTTTTGAAGACCTTTACAGCGACGACGTACACGACGAAGAGTAGAGGTATCATGTCTGTCTGTCGGTTGCTGCTGCTGCTGCTGCTGCTGCTTCTGCTGGTGGCGGCTGCTGTGTCGTTGAGCAGAGAGACCAAAGAGGTTGTTGATGTAGGATGATGTTCCCACCAGAAGTGAGGGCGCGGTGTGCTGGCCGGCGGCGGCATATATAGTGGGGCAGCGAGGGTTTCTGGCGGCGCTAACAGGATGACGGCCGCAAACGGGATCAGCGCTAACCGGATGAAGGCGAGGGATGGGTCAGCGCCGGGCTTCCGCCACACGGCCGCGCCCCAGACACCCACAGGGCAGCCGACTTCGCCCACAGCCTCTGCTGCGAGCGTCTATAGAGCAGTGGTCGTCAAACTGCGACCCGTGCATTGCAAGCCGCCCGATCAGCGGTTGTCAGCCGTATTTTATAACACACTGAAGAGCCTAATATCGTGTAGGGCCCCCACGAGAATGCAGAAGTGCTGCAACATGACGTGGCATGAATCCAACTAATGTTTGAAGTAGTGCTGGAGGGAACTGACACCATGAAACTTGCAGCGCTGTCCAAAAATCCGTAAGAGTACGAGAGATTGGAGATCTCTTCTGAACTGCACTTTACAAGCCATCCCAGATATGTTCAATATTGTTCATGTCTGGGGAATTTGGTCGCCACCGGAAATGTTTAAACTCAGAAGAGTGTTCCTGGAGCCACTCAGTAGCAATTCTGGACGTGTAGGGCGTCGCATTGTCCTGCTCGAATTGCCCAAGTCCGTCGGAATGCAGGTGATCAGACAGGATGCTTACGCACGTGTCATCTGTCAGAGTCGTATCTAGACGTATGATGGGTCCCATATCACCCCCAAGGGCACACGCTCCGCACTATTAGAGTGCTTCTACCAGCTTCAACTGTTCGCTGTTGACATGTAGGGTCCATGGATTCATGAGGTTGTCTCCATACCCGTACCCGTCCATCCGCTCGATACAATTTGAAACGAGACTCGTTCGACCAGGCAACAGTCCAGCGTCGGTGTTGACGGGCACATGGTTTGTGTCGCGCAGTCATCAAAAATAAACAAGTGGGCCTTGGGCTCCGAAAGCCCATATCGATCATGTTTCGTTGAATGGTTCCCACACTGACACTTGTTGATGGCCCAATACTGAAATTTGCAGCAGTTTGCGAAAGGTTTGCACTTCTGTCACCGTGACCGATTCTCTTTAATCGTCGTTGATCCCGTTCTTGCAGCCGGTCGGAGTGGCCGTGCGGTTCTAGGCGCTACAGTCTGGAACCGAGCGACCGCACGTTCGAATTCTGCCTCGGCCATGGATGTGTGTGATGTCCTTAGGTTAGTTAGGTTTAATTAGTTCTAAGTTCTGGGCGACTGATGACCTGAGAAGTTTAGTCGCATAGTGCTCAGAGCCATTTGTAAGATAAGTTATTTGTGGCTCTGAGCACTATGGGACTCAACTGCTGTGGTTATCAGTCCCCTAGAACTTAGAACTACTTAAACCTAACTAACCTAAGGACATCACACACATTCATGCCCGAGGCAGGATTCGAACCTGCGACCGTAGCAGTCGCACGGTGCCGGACTGCGCGCCTAGAAGCGCGAGACCACCGCGGCCGGCAGTTATTTGTGTTATTCGTATGTGAAGAGTAGGAATTCGTAAAAACTCATTGTTCAAACATCGTCTTTTGGCCTACAAATGTACTTCCTTGTTATTTATTTCAGTTCCATAGTTTCTCCTGTGGATCACTAATGCCGACACGGCGCCCGATCCTGAAACGTGTCCATACCACTAGTCGAGAAAAGGGGCCACGGTGTTCACACCAATAAGACTTAGTTACTTCCATCCATCACACAACATATTGCAGATGAGACTGACTTTTACATCCTTTTATATATGCAAAGCCATCATCAGCCACTGTGACAATTTTGAATTAATAAAATTGTATTATTTAAAACCGCCTTACTTCTGTTATATATGACCTAATACGGAAGTCAGATCAAAACAGTGTGCCATAGTCGCTTGGTTTTCTTTCAGATAGTAGGGCCTGAAGGAGATGCGTAGAAAATGTGCCTGGAAATCAGAATAATAAACATGGCACCCTGTTGCGAATGCACTGGCCACAGTACCCGCTTAGGTACGGAAAAGTGGTCACTACGTTATCCTTCAGAAAAGTGCACGGAGTTCCAGTATAATATTTACTATTTCATTTAAAATATTTGGTGTGCTACCTTATAACATACGGATTCAAAATTTTTAAGTGGTAAGCTTCTATTAATAACGACGTGGCGATTACACCTCCGCTCTTCCCTCCCCCCGCCAACTTTCGATGCGTCCCGACATGTTGTCCTTTAATCTCAACATTGGCTGCTAAGCAAAAATGTTTGACGATCAGTGCTGTAGAATGAGATGCTATGAGCGCTGTTACGCACGCGTTGTGATACTGCAATACATAACCCGAAATAAAAAAAAATTGCCACAGCAAAAAGGAATGTTGATAGATGTGTTTCTACACCTGAAAGATGATGTCTATTCAAATTTCTCAGCAGTCGCATAAGAGTGGCGCGCTAGTAGCGCCACTATGAGGATACAAGTTACATTCGCTTTAAATACACGCTGTAACGATCGTGAGCGTTAGTTACCTTTGAGTATGGACGTGGTGAGTTAATGTTAGTCAAGAGTGCCGTTAAGGCAACAAAGACGCCATTGTCGACATCTCACTGAGTTTGAACAAGATCGTGTAATAGGGCTAGGGGAAGCTGGATGTTCCTTCTACGATAGTGCAAAAAGGCTTGGCAGCAGTGTAGCCACTGTACATGATTGAAGGCAGCGGTCGTCACAACAATGGACGGTCGCAAGAAGACCGGACTCTGCACGACCACGTGGCACTACCGAGGGGGAAGACCATCGTGTTCCGTGTGTGGCTGTGACACATCGAACTGCATCTGCAGGAACAATTTTAGCTGCAGTTGCCACAACAGTCACACAACATACTGTGACAAATCGATTACGTGACGGGCGGCTCAGAGCCAGGGGCACTGTAGCGTGCATTCCGCTGACCGCAAACCACGGCCATTTACGACTTCATTAGTCTCAAGGGAGAGCTCATTGGAGGGCAGAGTGGAGGTCTGTTGTGCTGTCTGCCAAAGCTGCTTCTGCCTCGGTGCCAGTGATGGATGCGTGTTGGTTAGAACGAGAGCAGTTGAAGGTCTGTAGGAACCTGTCTGCGTGTTAGACACGCTTGTCCTACATCTGGAGCTATGGTCTCGAGGTTATCCCACGCCCCCTGGCTGCAAATTTAATACGTCAGTCTGGTGATTCGACCTGTTGTGCTGCCATTCATGGACAACATTCCGGGGGGCAGGTTCAAATGGCTCTGAGCACTATGGGACTTAACATATATGGTCATCAGTCCCCTAGAACTTATAACTACTCGAACCTAACTAACCTAAGGACATCACACAACACCCAGCCATCACGAGGCAGAGAAAACCCCTGACCCCGCCGGGAATCAAAGCCGGGAACCCGAGCGTGGGAGTGGGGAGGGGGCAGGGGGGTGGGCTTCCAACAGGATAACGCGTCAAAATGTTGCGTTGGCATGCTCGATCATCAGATCTGTCTCCAATCGAGCACAGACGACAACTCCAGCGTCAACCATAAACAGCATTAACCATCCCAAGAATGCCGCGCGGGATTAGCCGAGCGGTCTCAGGCGCTGCAGTCATGGACCGTGCGGCTGGTCCCGGCGGAGGTTCGAGTCCTCCCTCGGGCATGGGTGTGTGTATTTGTCCTTAGGATAATTTAGGTTAAGTAGTGTGTAAGCTTAGGGACTGATGACCTTAGCAGTTAAGTCCTATAAGATTTCACATACATCTGAACATTTTTGAACATCCCAACAATGACCGATCTAGTGGAATAGGCATGGAACTCCATCCAACAAACTGACGTCTGGCACCTATACAACACAGTGCACACACATTTGCACGCTTGCATTCAACACTCTGGCGGTTACACCGGTTATTAATATACCAGTATTTCACATTTACGATGGATTATCGCGCGCTTGCATTAACCTGTGATCTTGCAATGTTATCACTTAAATATATTACGAGGGTCGGTCAAAAAGTAATGCCTCCCATTTTTTTCTACTTAAAAAAATTAAGTTAAGTGAAAAATTTGAATTTGGCGCCATTCCTCAAACCTTCTGCAATCCACTGCAGTAGTAACTTTCTGTGTCAACAGGTGGCAGCACAGCAGAAGTTTGTAAGATGGCCGACATCGATGTTTGTTTGAGACAGCGTTGTGTGATTGAATTCTTGAATGCAGAAGGTGAAACGGCCATACGCATTCATGAAAGACTGAAGAAGGTGTATGGTGTTGTGACAGTGGATGTCAGCACTGTTAGACGATGGGTTCGTCGTTGTAAGGAAGCTGAAGGGCAAACACCGTTGACTGACGAAAAGCGGAGCGGCAGGCCGGTGAGTGCAGTGACTCCACACAACATTCAGCAAGTTGATGATATCATTCGTGGTGACCGTCGGGTGACTGCAGATGAAGTGTGTCGCATTATTTCTCTTAGTAAAGGCAGTGTGATCACGATTATTAAACAATTGGGGTACTCAAAAGTTTGTGCACGGTGGATTCCAAGAATGTTAACCGATCAGAATACTTGCAGCGCTTCCGTTTGGAGGGAGATGAGTTTCTGAAAAAAATTGTGACCGGGGACGAAACATGGGTGCATTTTTTTGAACCCGAATCAAAGAGGCAGTCAATGGAGTGGCGTCACACAAGCTCGCCGAGGAAGAAAAAATTCAAAACTGTGCGATCGGCAGGGAAAGTTATGGCAACAGTTTTCTGGGATACAGAGGGTGTGATTCTGGTTGATTTTTTGGAGCAGGGATGCACAATAAATTCTGATCAATACGTCAAAACCCTCAAAAAACATAAAGCACGTCTTCAGCGAGTTCGCCCAACAAAATCAATGGCAGATGTTCTTCTTTTGCATGACAATGCAAGACCACACACCAGTCGTCACACCTCTGACGAGATTGTCAAAATTGGATGGGAAGTTTTGCCTCATCCCCCATACAGCCCTGACCTGGCACCATCAGACTTCCATCTGTTCGGGCCACTAAAAGAAGCTCATCGTGGGATTCATTTTGAAGATGAGGAGGCCGTCAAAACATCCGTGCGTCAATGGCTTAGGAAGCAGAGCTGTGATTTTTACCGTGCTGGGATACATGCCCTTGTTCAAAGATGGACCAAAACTGTAGAGATGGGCGGAGATTACATTGAAAAATGACAAAATGATCCTCAATGTTGTGGTTTTCAACCTATGTAATTGCATTTAAATTTCCTGACAATTAAACGTAGAAAAAAAAATAGGAGGCATTACTTTTTGACTGACCCTCGTACGTAAACAATTCCCGAAATTTCATGACTCTGCGTTACTTATTTTTTGGTGCTGTTATATTTGTTTTCGTCACTATATTTGGCAGCCGTGAGCAGAACCGGCCAGGTTTGTTAGTTCTACGAAGGCTGTGGACCCACCCCATACCAAATTACTGAACCTGTGATACGCCGCGCTGGTGCTGAAACCGCCGTCTCGCATCTGTTACAGGGAGATTACACACGGTGCAGGTACGAGTGACGCGTGCTGCCGCCGTCGACTGGAGATCGAGATATCGAGCAGCGAGGAGCCCTGCCGACGCCGCGATGCCAGGCCTGCTGAAGTCCCGTGAGTAGCCGCCGCTGCCGCCACACGGCGGGCCACACAGGCGGCCAGCTGCTGCTGCTGCTGGCTGGCTGCGGACCTCCCGGTGGCTCACCCACCAGCAGACTGGCAGCCCGCGGCCGCCGCAGCCACTGCTAAATCTGCATCTGCCACCGTACCTGCCGTTATTGTAATCCGCACACACACATAACTCACTGCGGAATTCTTTCTTGCCGGCACTAATACGCCAGAACAGAGATTTTGAAGCTCCATTTTCCAACAATGTTATTTACACCACAACCAGGCGATATCGACTGTTTCCCATTTTCAAATACCCTATCCTATGTTCACCAGTTTACACCATCGCCCTTCGTAGGTGTATACTAACGTACATTTGCCATTTTTAATACGCAGTCGCCGCGAAGATTAGTCGCGCAGTCTAGAGTGCCTTGTCACGGTCCGCGAGGCTCCCCCCGTCGGCGAGTCAAGTCCCCCCTCGGGCATGGGGGTGTGTGTTGTCCTTAGCGTCAGGTTAGATTAAGTAGTGCGTAAGCTTAGGGACTGATGACCTCAGCGGTTTGGTCCCATAAAACCTTACCAAAAAATACGTACTCGATCTAATAGTAACGTTAGTAAGAACATAGGCGAATGGTAGAATGTTGATGTTATTCGTGTTGCTTATGACAGCGCTTACGTATAAAACAGGCAGATGTACATTTATATACACCCATAAAGGGTGTAAATTTACGAGTATAGGAGTACGCACCTGAAAATGGCAAATAGCGAAATCAGTTGATAGTCGTGTAAATGATAGTGGCTATATAGCAGTCAGAGTAGACAACAAATCTTTCTAATGCCCAAGCATGTTTCAACACTTTGCGACATCATCAGTGGGCATTTTTAGTGGGCTCTGTTAAACGAAAACATGTTTTAACCACTTAAACTACACTATGTGATTAAAAGTATCCGGGCAACTGGCTGAAAATGACTTACAAGTTCGTGGCGCCCTCCGTCGGTAATCCTGGAATTCAATTTGGTGTTGGCCCACCCTTAGCCTTGATGACAGGTTCTATTCTCGCAGACATACGTTGAATCACGTGCTCGAAGTTGTCTTGGGGAATGGCAGCACATTCTTCACTGAGTGCTGCACTGAGGAGAGGTATCGATGTCGGTTGGTAACGCCTGGCACGAAGTCGGCGTCACAAAACATCCCACAGCTGTTCTATAGGCTTCAGATCAGGACTCTGTGCAAGCTAGTCCATTACACGGATGTTATTGTAGTGTGACAAATCCGCCACGGGCCGTGTATTATGAACAGGTACGCGATCGTGTTGAAAGATGCGATCGCCATACCCGAATTGCTCTTCAGCAGTTGGAAGCAAGATGGTGCTTAAAACATCAATTTAGGCCACTCAAAACAACGTTACAAGCCCCCTCCATCAAAAACCATGACCACAACATAACACTACCGCCTCCGAATGTTACTGTTGGAACTACACAAGCTGGCAGATGACGTTCAGCGGGCATTCGCCATACCCACACCCTACTATCAGTTCGCCATATTGTGTACCGTGTTTCGTCACTTCACACAACGTTTTTCCACTGTTCAATCGTCGCTACTTACACCAAGCGAGCCGTCGTTTGGCATTTACCGGCGTGATGTGTGACTTATGAGCAGCCGCTCGACCATGAAATCCGTTTTCTCACCTCCCGCCTAACTGTCATAGTACTTGCAGTGGATCCTGATGCAGTTTGGAATTCCTGTGTGATGGTCTGGATAGATGTCTGCCTATTACACATTACGACCCTCTTCGTCTGTCGGCGGTCTCTTGTCAGTCAACTGACGAGGTCGGCGGGTACGCTTTTGTGCTGTTCGTGTCCCGGCACGTTTCCATTTCACTATCACATCGGAAACAGTGGACCTAGGGATGTTTAGGAATGTGGAAATCTCGGCTACAGACTTATGACAGATGTGACACCCAATCATCTGACCATGACTCGAAGACCGTGAGTTCCGCAGAGCGCCACATTCTGCCTTCTCACGATGTCTAATGACTATTGAGGTCGCTGATATGGAGAACATGCAGTAGGTAGCAGCACCTAATATGAAAAACGTATGTTTTTGGGGTGTCCGGTGCTTTTGATCTCATAATGTATCTGCGGAATTAAAAACTGTGTACCTGGCAGATACCCGCACCTGAAACCTTCGTCTTTCGCTTGATTTACAAACGTAAGTTTCATGCACGAAAATATTTCGCGATTATATTTTGTGGTTACTTACAGTTTTTGCTGGAGTATCTGTTCTCATCAGCATGCTCAACTGGTGTGGGTATGGATGCAGACACACGATACACATTTTGTATATCCACAACAGATGAGGACATGTACAACGGTATTAACAGTAAGACGACGCGCGGACAGCTCATATTGTCACAGAAATCTATCCACAGATCAGCCAGACCTTGCTATCAGATGCATTAAATGGACCTATATTTAATTTCTTCTCTTCCGGAAACTTATTCTCTATATTTTGCAGGTTCGTATTTCCAAAAACGACAAACGAGCAGCAATAGCTTTCATTCTCTCGTAAAGATTCATGTTTGAAATGCAAATTTCAACCTGCTTTTCTATTGAAATTTACTGCAGTTAGTCTCTGTTGTCAAAACAAGCAGAGATGCTCGAGCGTATTACTAAACGGTCAAGCGCACAGTAGAATTAAGTGTATCTCTGATTCGCGTAGAATAACTGTCAAAATATTTCACTTTTCACTATTAAATTTTCAATAAACTTTAAAAACAGTCCCACCGTTTTCAAAAAAAGTCACTCGCTATCATTAGAACAAATTAATCACGAGTCATATGGTTTTCCAGTGTTTCTTGGTTGGGTATTATTTAACTCTTTATCTCTCATTCCAAACGTGTTCCATTATTTTCATGACGCCACTCTGCGAAAGCAAGCCCGTTTGAGAATTGTTATAGTCTAGAAATCACTTCCTCACAAATACTGCTTTAAGACAGGCTGCGTTGTCACACGCTGATATAAACGATCATCATTTCCGAACTGCTTGTCTACTGCGAGCGGTGCACAAAGCATTAAAAAGTAGTCATGTCCTTCAGCGTTTAGCGTTTTGTTTAGAGCCATAAGAGGAACACATCATGACCACGATGAACACTGGAATGTCATAACAGCACCTCCTCCGTATTTCACTGTTGGTACTATACACTATGGCAGGCAATATCCTTCAGGCAATTCCAAACCTAAACCGTTCCACAGGATTGGAACAGGGTATAGTGTGATTGACCCTTGCAGATCACGCCTTTCGAGTCGTTCGCTGTCCAATGGTGTCCTCAAGAGCCGCATAGCACTGTCAACAGAAATGTTTGGCTTTGAGGAGTCGATCAGTCACTGTACCCCGTTCTTTTTAACTACCTGCGCATTATCGTTGTGGTATCTGGACTGCTGGTCACGAGTCATTCATGTCGCTGATTTTTCACAACCACCCTCCTTCAAGCTCGACGGCCCCTGTCTATCAATATTGAGGTCTGTCTGGTCTTGATTTGCCTGTGGTTGTTCCTTCACGTATCCTCTGTACAATCACGCCACCAACAGTCGACTCGGGCAACTTTAGATGGTTGAAATGTCCCTGATGGATTTTTTACTCGTGTCACGTTCAACGAAATCCACATTCAGAATCACTGAGCTCTACTCATAGACCCGATCCGTTGTTGCAGCTTTCCTACTGGCAACACAACACGCCCTCACCACCTCCTTTTTTTTATGCTGGCTGGTCCGCCTCTCGTGACGTCTTATGGTCAACTTAGCATTCCATAGAAGTCTCCAGAAACTTTTGATCTGATAGTGTAATTCTCTCAGCATCGCCTGATTCAATTACAGTACATTCCACTAGCCTTGTTTTAGTTTTACTGATGTTCATCTTTTAACGTCTTTTGAAGATGATTTCCAAGTTCTTTGCTATTTGCCAACTGCAAACTCCAAATTTTATTACTTCTCTCCGAATCTTAATTCTCTTTCTGAATTTCTCCTTGATGTCCTTTACTTCTTGCTCAGAGTACAGATTGAACAACGTACGCTATAGGATACGACCCTGTCTCACTCCCGTCTCAACTACTACTTTTCTCTTACGTCCTTCAATTCGTATAACTGCAGTGTGTTTTCTGTACAAGCTGGTCATAATCTTTCACGCCCTTATTTTATCTCTGCTGTCTAGCGTATCATAAACTAATAATTTGTACTCTGCGGCCTTATGTGCATCACTACTCTGCAATTTACATCCAAGTGCTTGGCAGGGGTTTCACACAACCACATTCAGCCCATTTTTCGACCGTTTTGAATGGCAGGTGGGAAAAATGAACTCCTAAATCTTCCTGTGACAGTTGTGATTTCTCTTATTTTATTACGATCATCACTTGTCTGTATACAGGTCGCAATCAACAAAATATTTTCGCATTCCGAAGAAGGAAGGTAAATCATCGTTTTACGTCCCATCGGGATCGCTTTTCGCATCCGGAGGAAAAAGTTGGCGATTGGCATTTTGTAAGAAGTTTTCGCCGCAACGAAAAACGTCTTTGTTTCAATCATTGCCACCCCAACTCGCATACGATTCCCGGACATTTTCTCACTTATCTCGCGATGATACAAAACGAGCTGCTTTTCTTTCAACTTTATCGATGTCCTCAGTCCACCCTATCTGCTAAGCCGGCCGCGGTGGTCTCGCGGTTCTAGGCGCGCAGTCCGGAACCGTGCGACTGCTACGGTCGCAGGTTCGAATCCTGCCTCGGGCATGGATGTGTGTGATGTCCTGAGGTTAGTTGGGTTTAAGTAGTTCTAAGTTCTAGGGGACTAATGACCACAGCAGTTGAGTCCCATAGTGCTCAGAGCCATTTGAACCATTTTATCTGCGAAGGATCCCATACCACGCAACAATTTGTAGCAGAGGACGGACAAGCGTAGTGGATGCAGTCTCTTTCGAAGATTTGTTGCGTCTTCTAGGACTTCTGTCGATAAAACATAGTGTTTGGTTAGCTTTCTATGTGATGGTTTCAGTAGTCGTAATCCCTAGGTTTGTATTTATAGTGTAACCGAAATTTAACCTCACACTTTTTATTGTTTTCAATTTCAGAGCACAGCAATCAGCCGCCCTTATCTTGCAGGTTTTATGCGCCAAATCTAGAGCTCGACTAGTTCCTAGCCATTATCAATGCCATCATTTCATAGTATCGATGCATGTCCTAGTACGTCAGTTTCCTGTGCTTCTGTCACAGTTCTTTCAAGACTAGTTTGAAAGTCTAATCAAGAGTAGTCTTGAAAAAAATTGTGACAGAAACCCGAACAACAGGGAACTGAAGTACTAGAACATGCAATGATTGGAATTGTGCATTGATAATGAGTAGGCACTAGCCGAGACCTAGATCTCCCGAATAAAGCCCGCAAGAGAAGAGCGACTGACTGCTGTGCTCCATCATTTGAAAGTCATATCACAGTCGTTGTGCACAACCACGTTTCTAATGACAGGTAACCTGACTTCTTATTGTTGAAGGGCAGTTGGCACTTTTCAGTTAAGTCAGATACCTTGTCCAAATCATTTTGTAATTTGTATTGATCTTCTAATAACATTACTATACCACAGACTAGTGTGACCAGACGTCCAGTATTTCATACGCTCGGCCCTTATTGTTTAGCTTGAGTGTCCCGTTGTCCCGCCAAAATGCCTACGAGACGTGTACTGTCATGTTACTCAATAACAGTCCCGTATGTTCTGAAACAGCGTGGTTTTTTTAAAGTAATATGCAACATTAGCAAGTAGAAAACAAAAGAATAAAGAGAATTCACTCTTTGATTAAATCAAACTGAACGAGGAACGAGTTTGACGTTGTTTGGTACAATGAACTAATACTTTCATATTGCAAACAGTCATTTACGCTTTCTTTGTGCATTGCCTGTTGCTTGTGATTGCCACATTATGAAGTTGGAGTCGCAAGTTACGTTTCTTGATATGATATACTGTGAAGTTTCCACAGAACTATCAAAAAGAAAGTGTGTATTTACCAACGAATTTAAACATTTCTGAAACTAGAACACAAAAATGAGAAATTATTTTGCACATTTGTTTGCAAGTGAGAAGAATAAAAAGAATAAAATATTTACTTGATTAATTATGCAAGGTATTTTGAAGTTTTTTTAGTCCGAAATTTAGCAATAACGCAGTATGATCTGTGTAGTTGTAGCATAAACTATGTATTTTAACACTGCTCTACTACACAGAGATAGTATTATCGAAGGTTTCCACAAAATGTCGACTCATTTTAACTTCTATTTTTTGTCCGATAATTTGTTTTTGGAAATCTGATAACCCTACGGTACACCACAGCATCATCTGCAAATATTCTAAAAGGGTTGTTAACATTGCCTTCCAAATCGTTTACATAGATCAGAAATAGTTTATGGTCTGTAGGGTCTTCTTTGGGGAACGTCAGATATCACTTCTGTTTCATTCGATGACTCGCCGACGTAAATACACTACTGGCCATTAAAATTGCTTCACCAAGAAGAAATGCAGATGATAAACGGGTATACATTGGAAAAATATATTATACTAGAACTGACATGTCATTACATTTTCACTCAATTTGGGTGCATAGATCCTGAGAAATCAGTACCCGAAACATTCACCTCTGGCCGTAATAACGGCCTTAATACGCCTGGGCATTGAGTCAAACAGAGCTTGGATGGCGTGTACAGGTACAGCTCCCCATGCAACTTCAACACGATACCACAGTTCATCAAGAGTAGTGACTGGCGTATTGTGACGAGACAGTTGCTCGGCCACCATTGACCAGACGTCTTCAGTTGGTGAAAGATCTGGAGAAAGTACTGGCCAGGGCAGCAGTCGAACATTTTCTGTATCCAGAAACGTCCGTACAGGACCTGCAACATGCGGTCGTGCATTATCCTGCTGAAATGGAGGGTTTCGCAGGGATCGAATGAAGGGTAGAGCCACGGGTCATAACAAATCTGAAATGTAACGTCCTCTGTTCAAAGTGCCGTCAATGCGAACAAGAGATGATCGAGACGTGTAACCAATGGCACCCCATACCATCACGCCGGGTGATACGCCAGTAAGGCGATGACGAATACACGCTTCCAATGTGCGATTCACTGCGATGTCGCCAAACATGATGCTGTAAACAGAACCTGCATTCATCCGAAAAAATAACGTTTTGCCATTTGTGCACCCATGTTCGTCGCTGAGTACACCATCGCAGGCGCTCCTGTCTGTGACGCAGCGTCAAGGGTAACCGCAGCCGTGGTCTCCGAGCTGATAGTCCATGATGCTGCAAATGTCGTCGAACTGTTCGTGCAGATGGTTGCAAACGTCCTCATCTGTTGACTCAGGGATCGAGACGTGGCTGCACGATCCGTTACAGCCATGCGGATAAGATGCCTGTCATCTCGACTGCTAGTGATACGAGGCCATTTATGATACAGCAGGGCGGTCCGTATTACCCTCCTGAACCCACCGATTCCATATTCTGTTAACAGTCATTGGATCTCGACCAACGCGAACAGCAATGTCGCGATACGATAGACTGCAATAGGCTACAATCCGTCCTTCATCAAAGTCGGAAACGTGATGGTACGCATTTCTCCTCCTTACACGAGGCATCACAACAACGTTTCACCAGGCAATGCCGGTCAACTTCTGTTTACGTATGAGTAACCGGTTGGAAACTTTCCTAATGTTAGCACGTTGTAGGTGTCGCCACCGGCGCCAACCTTGTGTGAATGCTCTGAAAAGCTAATCATTTGCATGTCGCAGACTCTTCTTCCTGTAGGTTAAATTTCGCGTCTGTGGCACGTCATCTACGTGGTGTAGCAATTTTAATGGCCAGTGGTGTGGGTATGCGTAGAAGACGCCACTAGGAGTGGGGGTGTAGGATGTTGTGGACATCTTGCGCTGCCGTGCCTCCTGAAGACGTTTCCCTCGGTGCTGTCGATCGATGCTGGCGGGACCGAGGCGTTCGGCTTTAACGATAACCGCCACCGCCACCGCCACCGCGCCGCGCTGCAGCCGGCTGCCAGCTCTGAGCAGCCGCCTCATGCCTCACGCCCCGCTGGCACGCCGCCCGTGCCGCGGTAGGGACGCGCACACGTCGTGGCCATCTGGACAGGCGTCACCGTCCGCTGTCCGAAACACACCAGAGTATTTAATCTGCCTCTAGTGCATCCTCATCCCCACTACGACTGCTCGCCTACTTTTCCCCTCACAGCGCCCATGTACTCTCTTCTTTACGCGCAATGTATCAAAACCAATTCCCTAGGACGCGTTATGCTGAGTGGTTATGATTAAAATGCAGCTACTGACGGAGTTCCGGTGTGGTCTGTAATTATCGTTTGTCAGCGAATCGTGGTAGATACGCTGATGCGTTAATGCTGAACCGATTTACGCTGGAAAAAAAATTAGTTTCGAGTTCGGCCACAGAGTGAAAATCTGGCACTGTACAGCATCTCGTCGACGTGTCCGGTGCTCATATTGAACAAATTGTGTAATCGGCGGTTAATAATAAAATCAGCATTATGCCTCTCTCAATTCTTTGAATTTTTTGCCCGCGTTCTGTTCTAATCCATTATATACGAAACATACCTACAAGTCCAGAATGAGACTTTCACTCTGCAGCGGAGTGTGCGCTGATATGAAACTTCCTGGCAGATTAAAACTGTGTGCCGGACCGAGACTCGAACTCGGGACCTTTCCCTTTTGCGGGCAAGTACTCTACCAACTGAACTACCCAAGCACGAGTCACGACCCCACCTCACAGCATTAATTCCGCCAGCACTTCGTCTCCTACCTTCAAAACTGCACAGAAGCTCTCCTGCGTACCTTACAGAACTAGCACTCCTGGAAGAAAGGATACTGCGGAGACATTGCTTATCCACAGTCTGGGGGATGTTTCCAGAATGAGATTTTCACTCTGTAGCGGAGTGTGCGCTGATATCAAACTTACTGGCAGATTAAAACTGTGTGCCGGACCGAGAGAATGCTGTGATGGACGGGTCGTGAGTCGTGGGTGGGTAGCTGAGTTGACAGAGCACTTGCCCGAGACAGTCAAAGGTCCCGAGTTCGAGTCTCGGTGCGGCACATAGTTTTAATCTGCCCGGAAGTTTCATACCCACACGTCTTTCTCGCATTATAGCGCCAAATTTGCACCTGACGGCCAAAATAGGAACTAATTTTTTTCAGCGTAAATCAGTTTCGCATTAACGCTTTTTATTATTTGCCAAGTTTCGTTGTATTGCGATAATTACAAACCACAGTGGACCTCTGTGAGTAGTTGCACTTCAGGTCTTATCAAAACAAATAGGGTACTTCCCGTTTACCTACAAGCATGAAATATGGCAAGAAGCTAGGTGTTACAGTACAAGTAAAGGAAGAAATCCAAAAATGGTTAATTTGTAATAATATCGCATAAGAAGCATTGTTTTGCCATTTGTTGTCCGTCAATATGTGTGTCCATTTGTTAAGATCCCTTTTTATAAGAAATGGGTAGAGGAAAGAAGTTAAAATTTATGTCAAGTACTAAGATCTACGGTCCCTTGACGTCGTAAAAAATGTATGCATCTAATTCAATAGAACTAAAAGATATAGCCATCTATGTCGCATATTTTGATAATTGCAAACTCACTCATCGATATTTGTAAATATACTGTATACAAACAAAATAAAGTTTGTGCGGAACCATCTGAGCACGAATCCCACTCGTACCTGTCCGGGTCTTTTTTTTTTTTCGACAGTTTGATTTCGGATCCGAAATACGTCCCGCGATGAGGCAGTATGAAAAAAATTGAGGAGGGTTTTGAGCTATATTCCAGCTTCATTGTACCTACCACTATACAGGAAATCGAAGATGAAGGTAGTCGTAATACTGGCAAGTCTGTGCCTACTACGAAGAGAATGATTGATTAGTCTTCAAATAAATTGACAGTAAATAAATACTGCCAATACGCAAATCTATGCAAACTACCTACTTGAAATGCTATTATATGTAATAAATGTTCGTAGCGACTACTCACAGGTAATTTACACATGGCATCCCACGCTAAGGCCATTGCACGACAAGAGTGGGGGCGTTGTCAGAAGAGACCACATGTTCCGGGTCTGTGCACACGCATTTCTGCTGCGATAAAGATAACAGGTGCATCACATGGTGCAAGTGAAATGACGCGGCAACCGGAAACATGCTGCACAGTTAAAGTAGTTGGGACGGTATGTTTCTTGTGGACAAAACTTCTAAATTGCACACAGATTGGCCTCGAAATTCTGGCTGCGTATGGACCAAATGCAATGTAGTGTCCAGTCGTAGTGAACTGGTGTCAACAATTTGACCAAGGCCGCAAAGACGTTGGTTATGCTGATCGAGAAGTCTGGATCTTGCACCATACGGTTCTATCTTCTCGGCAAGAGGAGAGAATATATTGAGAGGAGGGGGGAGAGGGGGACGGGAGAGCGGTGGGAGGGGGGAGAAGCGGGAGGGGGGGGGGGAGAATATTTTCCAACAAAGAGGCCGATCACACTGCGGTTCTCGAATAGCTTCGGTACTAAGGAGAGGGTTCGATTCCCGGCGAGATCAGGGATTTTCACATGCCTCGAGATGACTGGGTGTTTGTGTTGTCCTCATCATTTCGTCATCATTCCTGAAAGTGGCGAGACTGGGCTGAGCAAAGGTTGGGAATTTGTATGGGCGCTGATAACCGTGCAGTTAAGCGCCCCACAGACGAATCATCATCATCCCAAAGGAGCGGATTTCTGTTGTCGAGTAACTGAACGATTAGTAGAGTGTTTACAGGGACTGCGGAGACATTGCTTATCCACAGCCTGGGGGATGTTTCCAGAATGAGATTTTCACTCTGTAGCGGAGTGTGCGCTGATATCAAACTTACTGGCAGATTAAAACTGTGTGCCGGACCGAGAGAATGCTGTGATGGACGGGTCGTGAGTCGTGGGTGGGTAGCTGAGTTGACAGAGCACTTGCCCGAGAAAGTCAAAGGTCCCGAGTTCGAGTCTCGGTGTGGCACATAGTTTTAATCTGCCCGGAAGTTTCATACCCACACGTCTTTCTCGCATTATAGCGCCAAATTTGCACCTGACGGCCAAAATAGGAACTAATTTTTTTCAGCGTAAATCAGTTTCGCATTAACGCTTTTTATTATTTGCCAAGTTTCGTTGTATTGCGATAATTACAAACCACAGTGGACCTCTGTGAGTAGTTGCACTTCAGGTCTTATCAAAACAAATAGGGTACTTCCCGTTTACCTACAAGCATGAAATATGGCAAGAAGCTAGGTGTTACAGTACAAGTAAAGGAAGAAATCCAAAAATGGTTAATTTGTAATAATATCGCATAAGAAGCATTGTTTTGCCATTTGTTGTCCGTCAATATGTGTGTCCATTTGTTAAGATCCCTTTTTATAAGAAATGGGTAGAGGAAAGAAGTTAAAATTTATGTCAAGTACTAAGATCTACGGTCCCTTGACGTCGTAAAAAATGTATGCATCTAATTCAATAGAACTAAAAGATATAGCCATCTATGTCGCATATTTTGATAATTGCAAACTCACTCATCGATATTTGTAAATATACTGTATACAAACAAAATAAAGTTTGTGCGGAACCATCTGAGCACGAATCCCACTCGTACCTGTCCGGGTCTTTTTTTTTTTTCGACAGTTTGATTTCGGATCCGAAATACGTCCCGCGATGAGGCAGTATGAAAAAAATTGAGGAGGGTTTTGAGCTATATTCCAGCTTCATTGTACCTACCACTATACAGGAAATCGAAGATGAAGGTAGTCGTAATACTGGCAAGTCTGTGCCTACTACGAAGAGAATGATTGATTAGTCTTCAAATAAATTGACAGTAAATAAATACTGCCAATACGCAAATCTATGCAAACTACCTACTTGAAATGCTATTATATGTAATAAATGTTCGTAGCGACTACTCACAGGTAATTTACACATGGCATCCCACGCTAAGGCCATTGCACGACAAGAGTGGGGGCGTTGTCAGAAGAGACCACATGTTCCGGGTCTGTGCACACGCATTTCTGCTGCGATAAAGATAACAGGTGCATCACATGGTGCAAGTGAAATGACGCGGCAACCGGAAACATGCTGCACAGTTAAAGTAGTTGGGACGGTATGTTTCTTGTGGACAAAACTTCTAAATTGCACACAGATTGGCCTCGAAATTCTGGCTGCGTATGGACCAAATGCAATGTAGTGTCCAGTCGTAGTGAACTGGTGTCAACAATTTGACCAAGGCCGCAAAGACGTTGGTTATGCTGATCGAGAAGTCTGGATCTTGCACCATACGGTTCTATCTTCTCGGCAAGAGGAGAGAATATATTGAGAGGAGGGGGGAGAGGGGGACGGGAGAGCGGTGGGAGGGGGGAGAAGCGGGAGGGGGGGGGAGAATATTTTCCAACAAAGAGGCCGATCACACTGCGGTTCTCGAATAGCTTCGGTACTAAGGAGAGGGTTCGATTCCCGGCGAGATCAGGGATTTTCACATGCCTCGAGATGACTGGGTGTTTGTGTTGTCCTCATCATTTCGTCATCATTCCTGAAAGTGGCGAGACTGGGCTGAGCAAAGGTTGGGAATTTGTATGGGCGCTGATAACCGTGCAGTTAAGCGCCCCACAGACGAATCATCATCATCCCAAAGGAGCGGATTTCTGTTGTCGAGTAACTGAACGATTAGTAGAGTGTTTACAGGGACTGCGGAGACATTGCTTATCCACAGCCTGGGGGATGTTTCCAGAATGAGATTTTCACTCTGTAGCGGAGTGTGCGCTGATATCAAACTTACTGGCAGATTAAAACTGTGTGCCGGACCGAGAGAATGCTGTGATGGACGGGTCGTGAGTCGTGGGTGGGTAGCTGAGTTGACAGAGCACTTGCCCGAGAAAGTCAAAGGTCCCGAGTTCGAGTCTCGGTGTGGCACATAGTTTTAATCTGCCCGGAAGTTTCATACCCACACGTCTTTCTCGCATTATAGCGCCAAATTTGCACCTGACGGCCAAAATAGGAACTAATTTTTTTCAGCGTAAATCAGTTTCGCATTAACGCTTTTTATTATTTGCCAAGTTTCGTTGTATTGCGATAATTACAAACCACAGTGGACCTCTGTGAGTAGTTGCACTTCAGGTCTTATCAAAACAAATAGGGTACTTCCCGTTTACCTACAAGCATGAAATATGGCAAGAAGCTAGGTGTTACAGTACAAGTAAAGGAAGAAATCCAAAAATGGTTAATTTGTAATAATATCGCATAAGAAGCATTGTTTTGCCATTTGTTGTCCGTCAATATGTGTGTCCATTTGTTAAGATCCCTTTTTATAAGAAATGGGTAGAGGAAAGAAGTTAAAATTTATGTCAAGTACTAAGATCTACGGTCCCTTGACGTCGTAAAAAATGTATGCATCTAATTCAATAGAACTAAAAGATATAGCCATCTATGTCGCATATTTTGATAATTGCAAACTCACTCATCGATATTTGTAAATATACTGTATACAAACAAAATAAAGTTTGTGCGGAACCATCTGAGCACGAATCCCACTCGTACCTGTCCGGGTCTTTTTTTTTTTTCGACAGTTTGATTTCGGATCCGAAATACGTCCCGCGATGAGGCAGTATGAAAAAAATTGAGGAGGGTTTTGAGCTATATTCCAGCTTCATTGTACCTACCACTATACAGGAAATCGAAGATGAAGGTAGTCGTAATACTGGCAAGTCTGTGCCTACTACGAAGAGAATGATTGATTAGTCTTCAAATAAATTGACAGTAAATAAATACTGCCAATACGCAAATCTATGCAAACTACCTACTTGAAATGCTATTATATGTAATAAATGTTCGTAGCGACTACTCACAGGTAATTTACACATGGCATCCCACGCTAAGGCCATTGCACGACAAGAGTGGGGGCGTTGTCAGAAGAGACCACATGTTCCGGGTCTGTGCACACGCATTTCTGCTGCGATAAAGATAACAGGTGCATCACATGGTGCAAGTGAAATGACGCGGCAACCGGAAACATGCTGCACAGTTAAAGTAGTTGGGACGGTATGTTTCTTGTGGACAAAACTTCTAAATTGCACACAGATTGGCCTCGAAATTCTGGCTGCGTATGGACCAAATGCAATGTAGTGTCCAGTCGTAGTGAACTGGTGTCAACAATTTGACCAAGGCCGCAAAGACGTCGGTTATGCTGATCGAGAAGTCTGGATCTTGCACCATACGGTTCTATCTTCTCGGCAAGAGGAGAGAATATATTGAGAGGAGGGGGGAGAGGGGGACGGGAGAGCGGTGGGAGGGGGGAGAAGCGGGAGGGGGGGGGAGAATATTTTCCAACAAAGAGGCCGATCACACTGCGGTTCTCGAATAGCTTCGGTACTAAGGAGAGGGTTCGATTCCCGGCGAGATCAGGGATTTTCACATGCCTCGAGATGACTGGGTGTTTGTGTTGTCCTCATCATTTCGTCATCATTCCTGAAAGTGGCGAGACTGGGCTGAGCAAAGGTTGGGAATTTGTATGGGCGCTGATAACCGTGCAGTTAAGCGCCCCACAAACGAATCATCATCATCCCAAAGGAGCGGATTTCTGTTGTCGAGTAACTGAACGATTAGTAGAGTGTTTACAGGGACTCGGTGGCTGTACTGAAAAGTAATGTCGGGTATCTGTGTCACTCTGACGCGTTGTGTAGCATTAAGTACAAATTACTTGGCCTTCCATAATAATGTATAACTTTTTTTTTAAAATCCCCTCGTAATATACACAGTCTCATACTTTCCACTTTTCTTCAATGTTCACGGTAGGTTTCCAGTTGCTTGAGCCATTTCATGTTATTAGGTCTAGACTTGGCTTCCACCTTTTTGCAATAAATGGCAGTAGCGCCACATGATGGTGCAAGTGATAGGTCGTAAGCGTTATACAATAAACTTAGGTATTTGCAACATTGAAGTTTCATCTGTGGATTCAGATTTAACGCTAAATTACCAAAATATGTATATTTAAATTAGAATTTTGTTATATTTAAAATAGAAATTTTGGAATTCCAACTACACATTTGTACACACGGGCTATTAAAAAAACGTATTTTTAACCAGTCGATTGGTAGTAGCGGCCACGTAAAAGACCAATGCCGTAGGTGTACATATAGTTCGGCATTACACTGGAAAGTATACAGCAAACTGCCGTAATGGCATACCCGTCTCCGTTATAAACAGAGTTTTAAATAAGGACTGCCTGCGATAAACATATCTTATCATGATAATTACCTCTTCTTTAGATCAACGGTTGCGAAGGGATGAACTTCGACCGATATCGATTTCTACAGTAAGGCATGTTGATTGCCGTACTCGTTCACACGCATGCTCGTAACATCGAGAGTCAGCGCAACTGGTGTGTAGGCTGCATGATACCTGCACTCGGTGACCATATGGAAACTATAAGGGCAGTATTACAGCCATCCTTACCAACGATCCACACGGCAGCTCCCTTCTAGCGGCTGCGACATGGTTAGTCTTCGAGAATGTTCCGGGCGCTTAACGCTTGTCACCAGCTGTCACCATCGTAGGGTATTGAAGACACCGCCCTGGCAGACTTCGCACGGTTTCATGCAATAGGGAAGGATGAGTGCGCGATGAGTGTGTGAGCGTGACGGCTAGACTGCGTCCCAGTGTGAGGACAAAAGTTAATATATGAGCAAGGAATAGGCTATACGTAATTGTAGAGAAGTATTTTCGATGAAGAATTGAACTATACTCAGGAAGTATTACTGCAGGCATATTTGTCAAAAATTTAAACTTTATATCGAGTTACAGTTGCGAAGCTCTACATTGTCTGATAAAACGTAAGCGGACACCTGCTAGTGGACATTAGTATGGGGCGAGTCCATCCTTCGCCTTTATGACGGCTTAGACTCCGCTTGGGACAGTTTCAGTAAGGTGTCTGAATGTTGAGGAATAGTAGCCCATTCTTCACTTAAAACTTCCGGGCTGATAGGCCGTAGTCGAAGTATAAAACTCTCTCCTGACGTTTCGTCTCCGACTGCGGGAGACATCCTCGGAGGTAAAGCGGCGAACTATAAAACTCCCTCCTGACGTTTCGTCTCCGACTGCGGGAGACATCCTCGGAGGTAAAGCGGCGATCTATAAAACTCCCTCCTGACGTTTCGTCTCCGACTGCGGGAGACATCCTCGGAGGTAAAGCGGCGAACTACAAAACTCCCTCCTGACGTTTCGTCTCCGACTGCGGGAGACATCCTCGGAGGTAAAGCGGCGAACTATAAAACTCCCTCCTGACGTTTCGTCTCCGACTGCGGGAGACATCCTCGGAGGTAAAGCGGCGAACTACAAAACTCCCTACTGACGTTTCGTCTCCGACTGCGGGAGACATCCTCGGAGGTAAAGCGGCGAACTATGAAACTCCCTCGTGACGTTTCGTCTCCGACTGCGAGAGACATCCTCGGAGGTAAAGCGACGAACTGCAGTTCGCCGCTTTACCTCCGAGGATGTCTCCCGCAGTCGGAGACGAAACGTCAGGAGAGAGTTTTATACTTCGACCACGGCCTATCAGCCCGGAAGTTTTAAGTGAAGACAATACCAGCCGTGAAAGCTTACATTGTATGATCAGTAGCCCATTCTTCCTCAAGAGCTGAAACCAGAGACGCTAGTGATGTTGGAGTCTGGGGCTTGGGGAGAAGTCGAATTTCTAAGGCGTTCCAGTGGGTCCAGGTCAGACGAGTGGGGCAGTCCAATTCAGGAATGTTATTGTCCACAAACCATTACCTCACAGATTATACCTTATGTCAGGATGCATTTTCATGCTGATACAAACAACCATTGCTCCGAACTGTTCCTCTACCGTACGCAATACACAATACTGTAAATTGTGTTAAAAAAAATTCCGCTTTTACCGTTTTCTAAAGCTCAATAAGGGGACCACACCCTAACCACGAAAAACACTGCCACAACATAGCACCACCTCCTCCGTATTTCAGTGATGGTGTTGTTGGTCTGGAGGGAAGTCGAAGCACTAAGGTGTTCCATTGGGTTTAGTTCGGGACTGTGGGTAAGCCTGTCCATTTCAGGAATTTTACAGTCCGCAGATCATTGCCTCACAGATACTGCTTCACGATAGGATGCAGTGTCATGTTGATCCAAACCATCATCGTCTCTGAAATGTTCCACCACTGGACGCAGTACACAACATTGTAAAATGGCTGGTTCAAATGGCCCTGAGCACTATGGGACTTCTTAGTCCCCTAGGACTTAGAACTACTTAAACCTAACTAACGTAAGGACATCACACACATCCACGACCGAGGCAGGATTCGAACCTGCGACGGTAGCGGGGCGCGCGGTGCCAAACTGTAGCGCCCAGAACCGCTCGGCCCGTTGTAAAATGTTTTCACATCATTCTGCTTTTAGCGTCATGTTAAGCGCAATAAGGGGATCACACCCTCACAACGAGACACACTGCCAGACAGCAACATCACGTCCTCCATACTTGGCACTACACGTGATGGTGGGTAACGTCCTTCAGGAATTCGCCAAACCCAAACAATCCCATCGGATTGATGCAGGGTATAGCGTGATATATCACTCGGCATCAATCGTTTCCAGACATCCACGCTCCATTATCGCCACTCTTTACATTCCCTAAAGCGTCGCGTAGTATTGAATACAGAAAAGTGTAGCTTACGAGGAGATAATCAACCATTGTACCTCATTATTTGTAAGTACCTACGCACGGTCATTATGCTAACCGGACTGCTGTAAGAACTTGAGTTCTGCCTGAACTCGATTTAGCTGTGCTTTTTCCTTTTAATTTCCACTTCATAATCACATCACCAAAAGTCGACTTCTTCAGCTTTAGATGGGTTGAAATTCTCCTGATGGATTTGTTACTCAGGTGATATCCAGTGAAGTGTACGTTCGAAGCCACTGAGCTCTCCAGAACGATCCATTCTGCTGTTGCTGCGTCTCCGCTGACAACACAACACTTCCCGCCTCCTTTCATATTGGTGGGTCCTCTCTTGACATACGGTGGTCAGTTTAGCATTATATAGGGGTGTCCAGATACTTTTGACTAGACAGTGTACATCCGCGTACGCGCCTCAGCTCTTGTACTACTTTTCAAAACATTTATTTTATAGGTGACCGTTTATCGAAAGATGTCTTTAACTTTTTTGTGTGAAGTAACGCAATAACTAAATTTCATAACGCGAAGTCCTATGTGGCTAATATGATTGATGAAGAGAGTGCTTATCTTTGGAATCGATAAACCTGCTCTAAAAAGCTGCAAAAACAATATAAAACTGAATGACTTTGTTTATTAAAGGAATATCGTTAAGCTAGTCCCCTACAACAATAGGAAGCAGAACACAGGTTCCTAACAGGCTCCTGTGTTTCCGATTAAATAGACCCTTTCGCCCGTTCGATTGCCGTTAATTCAGAGTGATCAGAATACATGAAAGAAGTTTTGCAGTCACAATGGTCGTCGACTGCAACAAGAGTCGCAAACTGACAAAAAAAATAATAAAAGAAGAAAAGATAATGCCCTTTTGCATATAGAAGAAATCCCCAACGGCGGCACAGATTTGGAAGTCTGACTGAAGACAGCTTTACCTTATAAAGAAATCAAGAAATATTATCACAAAATTCTTAGTAAATGGAGTTTAAAAGTATACACAGGATGATGAACCAACGAAAAATATCATAAAAATATTATTACGACATAAAGATGTATTTGATGAGGCATAAACTGAAGGAGAATCCAAGGGAGAAATGAAGACAAAACGAAAAGGGTAAAGCTTGATTGCTGTACTAGGTAACCTACTGACGAAATATCAGTAACTAAACTTGTAGGGGACGCGAAGACTTCACTAGTGGGAAGGGAGAGAGACGTTATGGTTCGCTTCCATTGGAAGTCAAGGTATTCCATAGCGAAATACTCAATACAGCATACGGACGCTTGTAAGGCCAGTAAAAACTGTAACTGTCTGAGAGCGGACGGGCTGCGTTCCTCCCAGAGGCTACTGAGGGCACGTGTTGTGTATCGAAACGTCAACATGAGGTTCAAATGGCTCTAAGCACTATGGTACTTTACATCTGAGGTCATCAGTCCCCTAGACTTAAAACTACTTAAACCTAACTAACCTAAGGACATCACACACATCCATGCCCGAGGCAGGATTCGAACCTGTGACCGTAGCAGCCGCGTGGTTCCACACTGAAGCGCCTAGAACCGCTCGGCCACTCAACGTGAGGACAAGAAGAAGCAGTCATTGGTTGCGTTTAGGAAGACAGCTGGTAGTCATTGCCTATTTAGAAAGCATTGCTCGCGTGAGACTCGGAACACCCATTTCTCACACGTAATCCTGCGAATGATGAATGAAGGGCAACATGCAGATCCATATTCCTAGATTTCCGGTAAGCGTTTGACACGGTGACCCACTGCAAACTGTTAACGATGGTCTGAACGTGCGGAATAGGTACCCAGATTTGTGAGCGGCTGATAGATTTCTTAAGTAATAGACCCCAGTATTTTGTTCTCGACGACGAATGTCCGTCAGAGACAAGGGCATCGGCAGGAGTGGCTCAGAGGAGTGTGATAGTACTGCTCTTGTTCTCTGTGCAGAGTACACAAATGATCTGGCAGTTGGGGTGAGCAGCAATCTACGACTGTTTGCTGATGACGCCGTGGTGTATTGGAAAGTGTCGTCATTGAATGACTGCAGGACGATACAAGACAAAAAGATAGAGTTTCTATTTGTCGTCTTCTTTCCGCCTAGTAAATTTGCGCTGCGGTGTGGAAATACTTTTTTTTTCCGTAAGCTTCGAGCGTGTACGTATTAGGCAGAGTATAGGTTGATAACTTGTACAATAGGTACCGAAGCCAACCTAAATTACTCGTACACGAACCTCTGAATAGATGGCGTCGGTAATGAATAAATAAGAGAAAGAATGAATGGAAAGTAAGAGAGACAGAAGGAGACTCTTCAATCCAGACGGACAGAATGTTTTGCAAATTATGAAGAAAATTATGTGCGCCAGCAACGGACTGCAGCAGCGCCAACGTAACGAGGAAGAAGGCGCCCCGTCATCCTGTTGCCGACGTTATTATCCCTTTATGTAAGGAAGCTCGCAAGGAGCCGGGGAGGGGGGAGAGGGAGGGAATTTGAGGATGGGGCTGCGGTGGCAGCGCCCGCAGGATTAGCTCGCGACTCGTGCGTTAGGAGGCAGGTCTGCCGCAGTTCGCACTTCTTATCTCTCAGGGAGGGTCGTTTTGAGTTGGCTACACTAGTTCCGTATGAAAAATTAAAACACACGCCTTACTCTGATTTATGTGACTTTCATTTCCCATTTCACGTTTTCTGCAGACGGAATGTGACAGGCTTTCTGAGCTGTTCTGTGTCCGCTACTCGTGCGAGGTGCAACGAAGAGCTACGTTTGTACCTTAAGGACACATCCGTCACTCATAGATCAAGAAAAAAGGTCAGGTGTCGTGAGCCAGAAAACATTTACTTCCGTGTTAGAACTGATTTTCTACAGATATTCATAGACAAATTTAAAATGCTTGATTTTAGTGAATAATCTATTTGCTTTTGCTAGATGATGTGCCGTAAAAGTGCGACGAAATTGTGTGATGGTTCTGAGCACTATGGGACTTAACATTTGAGGTCATCAGTCCCCTAGAACTTAGAACTACTTGTTGTTGTTGTTGTGGTCTTCAGTCCAGCAACTGGTTTGATGCAGCTCTCCATGCTACTCTATCCTGTGCAAGCTTCTTCATCTCCCAGTACCTTCTGCAGCCTACATCCTTCTGAATCTGCCTAGTGTATTCATCTCTTGGTCTCCCTCTGCGATTTTTACCCTCCACGTTGCCCTCCAATACTAAATTGGTGATCCCTTGATGCCTCAGAACATGCCCTACCAACCGATCCCTTCTTCTAGTCAACTTGTGCCACAAATTTCTCTTCTCCCCATCAGTTATGTGATCTACCCATCTAATCTTCAGCATTCTTCTGTAGCACCACATTTCGAAAGCTCTATTCTCTTCTTGTCTAAACCATTTATCGTCCATGTTTCCCTTCCATACTTAAACCTAACTAACCTAAGGACGTCACACACATCCATGCCCGAGGCAGGATTCGAACCTGCGATCGTAGCGGTCGCGCGGTTCCATACTGAAGCGCCTAGAGCCGCTCGGACACTCCGGCCGGCGAAATTGTGTGGTCAAAAATATTCAGACAGATATTAGTGTCCATCCTTCGCCATTACGATGACTTGCACCCTACTGGGGACATTGTCAATAACGTATCTGAATGTCTGTGGAGAAATGGCGACCCACTTTTTCTCAAGAGCTGGAACCAGAACAGATGGTGATGTTGGACGCTGGGGTCTGGAGGGAGGTCGACGTTCTAACTCATTCCGAAGGTGTTCTAGTGTGTTCAAGTCGGGAGTATGGGCAGGCCAGTACATCTCAGAAATGTTATTGTCCACAGTCCATTGCTTCACAGATACTGCTTTACGTCAGGTTGCATTGTCGAGCTGATATATACGATCATCGTTTACTGAACTGCTACTGTACTGTATGCGGTACACAGTGACGTAAAAATTGTACATGTCGTTCCGCGTGTAGCGTTTTGTTAAGCGCAATAAGTGAAACACGCCAGAACCACCAAAAATATCGGAATACCGCAATACTGCCGTACCTCCGTACCGTTGGTACTAAACACGATGGCAGGTAACATTTTTCAACCATTCGCCGAACCCAAACCCTTCCATAAGATTGGAACAGTGTACAGAATGATTCGTTTGCCGTCATCCACAGTCCAGCGGCTTCACTTTTTGCACCACCTCAAGCGTCGCTTGGCATTAACTACAGAAATACATTGTGCTAGCTAGACTGTTGGTTGCGCTTTAGAACTCACGAGTGGTCCCTTCCGCCGATTGCATACCATTTCTTACAGTAGTTCACTGCAGTTCTCGACGGTGCATCTCCGTCAGTACGAAAGATCTGCCCGCGGCGGGTTAGCGGTGATACACTATGTGATCAAAAGTATCCTGACACATGCGTTCTTCATATTAGGTGCATTGTGCTGCCACCCACTGCCAGGTACACAATATCAGCGACCTCAGTAGTCATTAGACATCGTGAGGGAGCAGAAAGGGGCGCTCTGCGGAACACACGGACTTCGAACGTGGTCGTAAGTCTGTACGCGAGATTTCCACACTCCTAAACATCCCTATGTCCACTGTTTCCGAAGAGATAGTGAATTAGAAAAGTGAAGGGACACGTGCAGCACAAAAGCGTACAGCTCGACCTCATCCGTTGACTGACAAAGATCGGCGATAGTTTAAGAGAGTCGTAATGTGTAATACGTAGACATGTGTTCCAGACCATCACACAGGAATTCCTAGCTCCAACAGGATCCACTGCAAGTACTATGACAGTTAGGCGGAGGTGAGAAAACTTGTACATCATGAGCGGCTGTTCATAAGCCACACATAATGTCAGGAGATGCCAAACTACACCTCGCTTGGTGTAAGTAGCGTAAACATTGGACGATTGAACAGTGGACTGACACAATGTGGCGATCCGATGGCAGGGTGTGGGTATGGCGAATGCCCGGTGAGCGTCATCTGCCAGCGTGTGTAGTGTCAACAGTAAAATTCGGAGGCGGTGGTGTTATGGTGTGGTCGTGTTTTTCATGGAGGGGGCTTGCACCCCTTATTGTTTTGCGTCACAGCACAGGCCTATATTGATGTTTTAAGCACCTTCTTGCTTCCACCTGTTGAAGAGCGATTCGGAAATGAGGAATGCATCTTTCAACACGATCGAGCACCTGTTCATAATGCACGGCCTGTGGTAGAGTGCTTACACGACAATAATATTCCTGTAATGGCCTGCACAGAGTCCTGAATCCTATAGAACACCTTTGGGATGTTTTGGAACGCCGACTTCGTGCCAGGCCTCACCGACCGACGTCGATATCTATCAGTGCAGCACTCCATGAAGAATTGGCTGCAATTCCCCAGAAACCTTCCAGCACCTGATTGAACGTATTCCTGCGAGAGTGGAAGCTGTCATCAAGGATAAGGGTGGGCCAACACCATATTTAATTCCAGCATTACCGATGGAGTGCGCCACGAATTTTTAAGTCATTTTCAGCCAAGTGTCCTGATACTTTCGATCACATAGTGTGGTTCCTGCGCAATTCCACCTCACAATCATATCGCCATCAGAACACTTGGACAGCCGTAGAAGGTTTGAAATGTCCCTGGCGGATCTGTTACTAAGCTGACATCTGACGTCCAATGTTCGCAGTTACTGACCTCTCGTGTCCGATCCTTATGCTATTATTGTTTCTCTCCTCGCCTCCTTTTACACCGGCGGCTCCGCCTCTCATGACTTCTATTGGTCAGTTTAGCATTATATAGGGGTGTGTGGATACTTTTCATCAGATAGGATACATCCTCTCCAATTTACAGTGAAGTGGTAATGATTCAGAAATTTTATTTCAGTTTAGTGGTGAGGAGACTAATTGTTCATAAACAGTGGTTTTTCTTTGCTATGTGAATTTAAGTTATGGAAAGCACAACGTAGTCCTGGACGGTTACTGCTTATCGGAGAGAAAGGTGTAGTCAAGAGTGTCTCAGAGAAGTGTGATAGGACGAGTCTTTATACACGATCCACTAACATCAACATGACCACCGTCATGTTCGACATCAGCGTGCCATAACCACTCACGGACAGCAGGTACTAGCATTAGCAGTGGATAGTGTACAGGGTGAAAAGTATTTAAACCGACAAACTCTGGCAGGTTGTAGCGGACATCAAAACAAATATTTTTCCCTAATGTCATTTTTTCCTATGAGGAGTATTTAAACCAGCAGAGGAATATTTCTCTGGCGGCAAATTAATTAAACCAGCAAACACTCTGCCTCTGCCAATCCACGTTTCTGGGAACCGTCGGTCCAGGAATCGACGCACACGATGACTGAAATGTGCCGGCGCCCCGTCATGTTGGAACCATATGCGTTGTCTTGTAGGGAGTGGGAGGTTTTCCAACAATGCTGGCAAGAAAATTCCAATAGTGCCTCCCATTTAATGGCCTATGTAGAGGATACGGCCCAATTAAACAGTCCCCAACAACAGCGGCCCACATATTAACGAAGAACCACACTTGATGAGCGCTATATTAACTGTGACATGTGGGTTACCCTCACTCCAAACTTGCGAATTGTGCATGTTGAAGACTCCATCACGCCCGAACGTTGCTTCCGCGGTAAACAACACAGAGGATGGAAATGTAGGATGCAATTCACACTGTTCCAGGTACCCCTGTGAAATTTGTGCTCTTGATAGATAATCAGCTGGTTCCAGGTTGTGGACACGCTGTAAGTGAAATGGACGTAACAATTGCTCTCGAAGGACTGTTCTTACATTCATCTGATTAGTCCCCATGTTACGTGCAATTGCACGAGTGCTGATTGAAGGATCTCGCACCACATGCCGCATGACAACTTCCTCAAATTGCAGCGTTCTTACCGTGCGACGGCGTCCCTGTCCAGATCATCAGCTAAATGACCCGGTCTCACGCAGACGTTGGTATACAGCAGCAAAGGTCGTATGATGCGAAATACGGTGATTAGGGTTTTATTGTTGATAAACCCGCTGTGCAGCTCGTCCGTTGTGGTCCGCTACGTAGTACGCACCAACCGTATCAGTGTACTCACTCCAGGTGTATCGCTCCATTGGTAAAATGAGACAATGCACTACTACACTGGTGGACAGCAGTTTCCTAAAACTGAAGAGTGTAATACGGACTCTAACAACTGAAGATCCTAATACGGCCTCTAACAACTGAAGAGCGTAATACGGCTTCCTCAGGTTTAAATAATCTTCATAGAAAAAAATGACATTTGGGAAAAATATTTGTTTTATGTCCACTACAACCTCCCAGAGTTTGTCTGTTTAAATACTTTTCACCCTGTATAAGCAATCTGACCGATTCAGTCAACAACAAACTGCGACTGTTTGCTGATGACGGCGCAGTATACGGAAAAGTGCCTTCGCTGAATGACTGTTTGGTGCGATGAATGGCACTTTGCTCTAAATGTGCGAACCTTTATGCAGACGAGTAGGAAAATGGTTCAAATGGCTCTGAGCACTGTGGGACTTAACTTCCGAGGTCATCAGTCACCTAGAATTTAGAACTACTTGAACCTAACTAACCTAAGGACATCACACACATCCATGCCCGAGGCAGGATTCGGACCTGTGACCGTAGCGGTTGCTCGGTTCCAAACTGCAGCGCCTAGAACCGCACGGCCACTCCGGCCAGCAGGAATGTGTAACTCATCTAAAAAGAGACCACGTACAGAAAATTAGTGCGACCCATTCTGTAGTACTGATCGAGTATTGGGGTCCCAGCTAGCTCCGATTCAAAGAAGGCGCCAAAGCAAGTGAGAGATGTGCTGCTAGATTTCTTACCGATAGCTTGGATCAACAAGCATTACGGTAATGCTGCATGAGCTCTGATGGGCACGTCTGGAGGGAGGAAGAAGTTCTTTTTGTGAAAGACTATTGAGAAAGTTTTCTAAACTGGCGTTTGCGACATATTGCAGAACGGTAATACTGTCACCAACATACACTTGCGTTAGGATTGTGGAAAGACAGAGAAATCAAGGCCCGTACGGGGGCATACAGAAAGTCGTTTCACCCTCGCGCCATTAGCTAGTGGAATGCGAAAGGGAATGAGTAACAGTAGTACAAAGTACCCTGCGCCATACACCGTGTACTGGCTTGCCGAGTTTGTATCTGGAAATTTCAACATTTGTGGTAAGATACTATGGGACCAGACTGCTGAGGCCATCGGTCACTAGGAAACTAACTAACGCTAAGGGCAACATACACATCCATGCCCGAGGGAGGACTCGAACCTCTGAAGGGGGAGCCGCGCGAAGCGTGGCAAGGCGCCCCAGACCGTGCGGCTACTCCGCGCGGCTATGTACGTGGATGTAGATGTAAACGAAGCTAATTAATATCAACAGTGGTTGCCTGTTTTAGTGATGTGAATAACGTTTATTACCATCATTACATGACAGTTCAAAAATCAACGTGCATCAGTTAGTGCTCATATTAATGAAATAACGGTAAGCGTAGCCTTAATATACTGGACTTCAGTACTTTATGGAAGGAAAATAGTCTGTTGAAAAATATCAGTATTTATGGCTGATTAGAGGCGACACTTCTTCGGCGGTAATAGCCTCGCGTCATCTTAGTAATGTGTGATGGATAGACCTACATATCGCTCTCAGAAAGTATGGAAGTGTTATCGCGAAAATATAAAGGTCCGACATTATCATTTCGCGCGTGTTATCGTTGGCGCAATGCATCGTCGTGGAGAGGAAGCTGATATCAGTGACTTTTGGATCGTATGGCCTCTCCTGAGCTGATTAGTAACTACGCAGACGCGTCTCAGACCTTCCAAGATAAAACCTGCCACGCACTGCTGCGCCATGACCACTTTATAAGGAGCATCTGTGTACTGAAAATGTAAGGACTGTCCATAAAGCTTCTTCGATGACTGCAGACGAGATATAGTATTCGTCTTTCAATAGCTGTAAAGCAGTAAAACTTTTCACTTAATCCGCAAACAATATACCAGCTTCATGTAAAATATAGCCTTCTTGATAACTTGTGAAACTTGTAATTCTCTAGACAATGTATACAGTGATCACCTTACCATCTTATGATTTGTTTAGGTTTCTGTGGAACAAACTGTCTGAAAAGTGACGCACCCGGTAGCGATGTTCGGATGTGAATGTAATTTGGTACGCGTACACACCATCGGCGGGTACGTGAATGGTTACCCAAAGAGTTTCAGTTCTCTGTGACAGGTAGAACGGCCATCAGTGTGCGTAAATGTTGTTCGTGTTTGGTGTTGTAATTAGGCTAGACAGGGCATACATGGGTCGTGAACAGCGTCAGACATCTAGTGCTGATTATGTAGGACATGGAGACGTCGCTTACTCGAGTGAGACAGCGTTATCAGCACGTAACAGACTATGTAGATCTCTATATGCCCGGATCAATAGTGAAATATTTATATTTGTGTGGCATTTTCGACGTGACACTGGCCCTATGCTGGGCTGTATGGGAACGTGAGAGCAGGCGTAATCGGCATCAAGGTTCCGGTCGATCAGATGTGACCACCACAAGGCTGGTGTGGTCTTCAGCCCAGAGACTGGTTTTATGTAGCTGTCCATGCTACTCTATCTTGTGCAAGCCTCCTCATCTCTGCATAACTACTGCAACTAACATCCTTCTGAATCTGCTTAGCGTACTCATCTCTTGGTCTCCCTCTACAAATTACCCTCCAAGCTCCCCTCCAGTACTAAATTGGTCATCCCTTGATGCTTCAGAACGTGTCCTACCAACCGACCCCTTCTTCTAGTCAAGTTGTGCCACAAATTTCTCGTCTCCCCAATTATATTCAGTACCTCCTCATTAGTTACGTGATCTACCTATCTAGAACAGCATTCTTCCGTAGCACCACATTTCGAAAGCTTCTATTCTTTTCTTGTCTAAACTGTTTACCGCCCTAATTTCACTTCCATACATGGCCACACTCCATACGCCGGCCGGAGTGGCCGAGCGGTTCTAGGCTCTACATGCTGGCACCGTGCGACCGCTACGGTCGCAGGTTCGAATTCCGCTGGGGCATGGATGTGTGGTGTGTAATGTCCTTAGGTTAGTTAGGTTTAAGTAGTTCTAAGTTCTAGGGGACTGATGACCTCAGAAGTTAAGTCCCATAGTGCTCAGAGCCATTTGAACCACACTCCATACAAATACTTCCAGGAAAGACTTCCTGACAAATCAATGCTCGATGTTAACAAATTCTTCTTCAGAAACGCTTTCCTTTGCCACAGCCAGTCTACGTTTTATATCCTCTCTACTTCGAACATCATCAGTTATTTTGCTCCACAAATAGTAAAACTCATGTAGTACTTTAAGTGCCTCATTTCCTAATCTAATACCGTCAACATCACCTGATTTAATTCGATTCATTCCATTATCCTCGGAAGAATCGTTGCATTGTGTTTCATCTGTTCGCTGTCATGCTAAGTACATACAGGTCTGCTAATAAAAAAGTACTGTAAGTGAAAGAAACGTGGAAGCAGAGCGGCCGGTATGGACGAGAGGGGAGGGGTCATCCGTGTGGAGATAGGCCGCAGTGTCTGGGACACGAGACCCACTAAAAGACTTACAGCGCTCGCTCCGTGCCAAAGTCCCGATTTTAGCCGCTACGACCTTCTGGGGCTGCCTCTACCTGTCGCACGCGGCTCTGCATTCGGCCGCCTCACGTGCCCGAAAAAAAAGGGCAAAGGTCGAGGCCGGGCTGCTTGCCAGTCCCCCCTGGCCACGCGACCTGCCACAGGGTGCGGCTAGGGTGGTCGTTCTCGCACCCTTCACGCCTGTTCTTCTTACAACATGATTACGTCTCCTCCGTGCCGCTTCGCATAAAAAAGCGCCGTCTTTGCAGTTACTGGCTACTAAAAACTAAAAACCCGCATTTTTTTAAGTTTTTGTTCTTTTTTAGTGTTCTGTACCTCAATCGGTAAAAACGAAACTCTTATAGAATCACTTTCCTGTCTGTCTGTCCGACTGCTAAAAACCCTTTTTCTCAGGAACGGGTAGACTCACCAAGTTGAAATTTGTTACATGCTAGGGTCTACGACCCTTGGCGGCGTAATAAATCTAAGCTTCTAAGTGAAGGCAACCAAAAAATATGGCCATTTATGTCCCAAGCAAGTTGTACTCTTTTTATTATTTGTGCAGTTGTCCAGTTTCAACGGTGGGCCATTTTCAAGCACATATCTTAAGCCTGTAGTATGATATGGTAGGTTTATGTTTGTGTCACACACGCACAGAAATACGATCTACCCCTGTCACACATACCAGCGATGTACTTCTGTTCACTCGATGATTTATCATCTATCACTGTGAACTGTGACCTCTCTGAGAGGAAATCACGATTCCGGTCACACAACTGAGGCGATACTCCATATGCACGCAATATGACTAATTAGGTTTTACGATAAATGTTAACGGAACATTCTGAAAATTGTTAATTTGTAATTATCTCACACAAAAAATTGTCATTTGTTATCTATCTATCTAACTGTCCGTCTGTTAAGACCTCTTTTTCTAAGGAAGGGGTAGACTGAAAAAAAGCTGGAAGATTAAGATGCGCCTTGTTTTCATTCTTAAAACACGTTGAGGCTATTGACAACGCCCCCCCCCCCCCCCCCCCCACACACACACACACACAAAATTTATTTTCTTATTTTGATACTCGCAAAGTCACTCATCAAAACCTATAGGGTACTTCCCGTTCGCTTGGAATCGTGAAATTTTGTAAGAAGGAAGATCTACATCTACATCTGCATGGCTACTCTGCAATTCACACTTAAGTGCCAGGCAGAGGGTTCATCGAACCATTTTCATACTACTACTCTACCATTCCACTCACGAATGGCGCGTGGGTTAAAGGAACACACAAATCTTTCCGTTCGATCATGATTTCTCTTACTTTATTACGATGATCATTTCTCCCTACGTATGTGGGTGTCAACAAAATACTTTCGCTTTCGGAAGAGAAAGTTGGCTATTGAAATTTCGTAAATAGATCTCGCAGCAAAGCAAACCGCCTTTGTTTCAGTGACTGCCACCCCAACTTGCGTATGATATCAGTGGCACTCTCACCCCTAGTGCTCGATAACACGAAACGAGCTGCCCTTCTTTGCAATTTTTCGATGTCCTCCGTCAATCCTACCTGGTAAGGATCCCATACTGCGCAGCAATATTCCAGCAGAGGACGCACAAGTGTAATGTAGGCTGTCTCTTTAGTGGGTTTGTCGCATCTTCTAAGTGTACTGCCAACAAAGCGCAGTCTTTGTTTCGCCTTCCCCACAATATTATCTATGTGGTCTTTCCAATTTGAGTTGCTCGTAATTGTAATTCCTAGGTATTTAGTCGAATTGACACCCCTTAGATTTGTGCGATTTATCGTATACCCAACATTTATCGGATTTCTTTTAGTACCCATGTGGATGACCTCACACTTTTCTTTGTTTAGTGTTTCGGACCATACAGAAATTCTCTCTCTAGATAATTTTGTAACTGGAATTGATCGTCTGATGATTTTACTAGACGGTAAATTACAGCGTCATCTGCAAACAATCTAAGAGGGCTGCTCAGATTATCACCTACATCATTTATATAAATCAGGAACAGCAGAGGGCCTATCACACTACCTTGCGGAACGCCAGATACCACTTCTGTTCTACTCGATGATTTACCGTCTATCACTACGAAATGTGACCTCTCTGAGAGGAAATCACGAATCCAGTCACACAACTGAGACAATACTGCATATGCACGCAATTTGATTAATTAGGTTTTACGATACACGTAAACGGAACATTCTGAAAATTGCTAATTTGTAATTATCTTACACAAAGAAATTTGTCATTTGTTATCTGTCTATCTGACTGTCCGTCTTTTAAGACCTGTTTTTCTAAGGAACGGGTAGGCGCTGTAAGTAGGCTTAGTAATTTAATAATTTTTGTAAGGGGATGTTTCAGAGTATCTACTTGCAATTGATATCATATACTAAGGTCTACTGCCCCTGTCGGTGTGAAAAACGTAATGCTATCGAAAAATACGGTAATTTATGGAGGAGGAGGAGATTTGTGTTTAACGTCCCGTCGACGTCGAGGTCATCAGAGACGGAGCACGAGCTCGGATTAGGGAAGGATGGGGAAGGAAATCGGCTGGGTCCTTTCAAAGGGTCATTAATGTCGTATAGTCTGCTACTCAAAACCTCACTCATCGAAACCTTTAGTGCACTTCCCACTGACCTAGATTCATGAAATTTGGTAAGGTTTAAAAGTGCAAGTAAAGATTTTAAAAAAATTGATTTGTCTTTTGTTGTCCGTTCTATCTACTTGTCGGTTCGTTAAGCCCCTTTTTTTCTCAGGAACAGATAGACTAATCAATTTGAAGTTTGTGTCACATACTAAGATCTATGGTACCCTGGTGTTGTGAAAAACTGAAGCTTCTAAGTCAGTGCAATCAAAAGATACTCGCAAAATTATGTGGTACAAGAAAAGGAAACACCCTGAAAATTGTTAATTTGTAAATACATCACACGAGAAAATATCTGTTGTTTTGATAATTCCCGAAAGCTGATTTAGGTTTTCCGTGATTTCCCTAAATCGCTCCAGGCAAATGCCGGGATGGTTCCTTTGAAAGGGCACGGCCGACTCCCTTCCCCATCCTTCCCTAATCCTATGAGACCGATAACCTTGCAGTTTGGTCTCTTCCTCCAAACAACCAACCAAGTCCTAGAATTACTGGGACTGACTTTTGCGGGTGCCGATATAGCTAACAGCTAAAAATAGTCGAGATTCTTGTTTCCTGGGATGGCTAAACTACCGGTATTCATAATTAAGTTTGTATGAAACCGTCGGTGCGCGAATCCTGCTCGAACTTACCAGGATTTTTTTCTTTGAGGTTTTTCGATGACGTGGTACTTCTGTCAGAGACAGAAGGAAGTTGACCGTACCCTTTCAAAGGAACCGTGCCGGCAAATGTCTGAAGCAATTTAGGGAAATCAAGGAAAACCTAAGTCGAATGGCCGAACGGGGGTTTGAACCGTCGTCTTCCTGAATGCGAGTCCAGTGTGCTAACCGCAGCGCCTTTTTCTGCTCCGCATGTGGAAGCTTATCTCATGAATTACTATAGTGATTTTGATACAGATTTCACTAACAGACTCATTAGCAAGGTTGATGCATACAGCCTAATTTATGAGGGCAATCCCAAAAGTAAGGTCTCCTATTTTTTTATAAGTACATAGACCTGTTTATTTCTACCACAGCTAACAGCTTGAACATTTAGCTATTTTTCGACATAATCGATGCATTTTTGTAGACGCTGTGGCAGTTTTTGTATGCCCATGTCATACCAGCTTGCCTCCATGCTGTTCAGAAAGTTATGAACCTCTTCTTTCATCTCGTCGTCGGAGCTGAATCGCTGGGACCACAATTAACGCTGACATGTACTGTGAGACTCTCAAAAAACTCAAACGGGAAATTCAGAACCAGAGAAGAGGAATGTTGAGCAAGGGCGTACACATTCTCCATGACAACGCTCGCCCACACATCGCTCGGTAAACCGTTGCTCTCCTGCAACAGTTTCAGTGGAACATAATCACCCACCCACCCTATAGTCCTAACTTGGCGCCCAGTGACTATCACCTGTTCCCTAGGTTAAAAGAACATTTGGCCGGTAAGCGATTCAGCTCCGACGACGAGGTGAAAGAAGAGGTTCATAACTTTCTGTAAAGCATGGCGGCGAGCTAGTATGACATGGGCATACAAAAACTGCCACAGCGTCCACAAAAATGCATCGACAGAAATGGTGATTATGTCGAAAAATAGCTAAATGTTCAAGCTGTAAAGTGATATAAACCACTGTAGAAATAAACAGTTCTATGTACTTATAAAAAAATAGGTGACCTTACTTTTGGGATTACCCTCGTATAATTATAGTAATGATGAGTGTGTAACACTGTACGTGTAATAACTTGATAGGACTGGAAATAACAGGCAACCAGTTTAAGAAATAAAGGTTTATTAACCCTTTACCATTGTGTCGACAAATATAAATTCCTCTTCTTCAGAAGGAAAATGGACCTGTTGAACAAGTTATTACAAAACAGTTGCAAATGTCAAACAGAGAAGGAACCAAATTCAATAAGCAGTAAATTACAAAATTTTTTTGGAGATCATGCTCACTCATATAATCACATATTGACAAATGTTTGAGTCCAAAGGTTCTTGTCACCTCGTTGACATCGGGTGTTCTGCCGGTGGTGCGTGTTTTCCCAACACGATAATTCGATGCCGTAAGGCGAGGTCGTCTTCACGTATTCCCTGCGGCTCTTGTCTAGTACCATGTGCATGTCAACCACAAATATCGTCAGTTGAAATGCATAATTGAACATAGTAGCCCAATGATGTAGGGCTTTGTCGCAGAAACTTTTAAAATAAAACACGCGTGACACTGAATTCAGCGTACGATTAGTAAGGCACACACATAACGAGTGACAAGGGCTGACTGACTAAGATGTGCAGACACTGGCGATAGGTAACCTATGGTAGGTGGCGCTTACTGCGTGAAAGAATTCATCTCGTGCTGCTTTCCGCACGTATATGCAAACAATTAACGCTGTTTACTTGAGCCTGCTTGCTCTTAATATGCACTATGGCTTTAACGTCACCCTTCCCTGCCTCCCCACTGCCCTTTCCCCCTCATTTTCCTATTTTCGTTAGTCTTGTTCTGGCTATAAACCATTTTATTTGCTGGATCAGGCACAGGCTGCTCAGCGCGGCTGTGCGCATTCTCTTTCACTCAGTAAGCGCCACATACCATGATCTACATATTGCTAGGGCCTGTACATTTTATTCAGTCAGCTCTTTTCATTAGTCTTGTAAGTGCCTCACTAATCCTATGCGTCCACTGTCGTGTGTTTTACTTCAAAAGTTTCTACGACAAAGCCCTACAGTGTCGGGATACTGTCTTCAATTACGCATTTTAACTAACGATATTTGTGGTTGACATGCACATTGTACTAGACAAGAGCCTTTGGCTCTAACATCCGTTTCTGTCAGTATGTGATTCTATGTTTATGCTATTCTAAAAAATTTTGTAGCTTATTGTTTAGTAAATTTGGTGTCTTTTCTCTTTGACATTTGTAAGTATTTTGTAATATCTTTGGTATTAATAACAGTTTCAGCTGTTTTTTGGTCCTTTATTATTATACCACTACCGGTTTTGTGGCTTAAACCCGCATCTTCAGGTGACATATGATTAAAACATTAGAGCAGGAAAGCTCGGATTTTTTTTCCCAACATTGGTTGTCTGTCAAAACAAAATTTTCTAATAACTTGTTCAACAGGTCTATTCTCCCCCTGAAGAAGAGAAATTTATATTTTCGAAACCTTTATTTAATTCTGCAGCTGCAGTAGTTGGCTATTATTTCCAGGTCTATCGAGTTTCTACGCGCACCGTTGCTGAAGCACAGACATGTTTAAAATTTTTAAAAAATGTATACATATGTATTTTTATGTACTGTGTTTAGTTGACGTTTGGAGTGACATGTCGTGGCAGTGACGGGAGCTATGAACTGGTCAGCTATAAAGAACGCTTTATGTGGTGGGAAAAGCAGAAAACAGCCGTCACAACTCCAGAGAGCAGCAAAGCCAGACTAGAATATACACTTGTCTATACACACTATAAATTGAAGACCCAGACCACAATTTTCTATCTCTTTGTGCGGGATAATCACAGAAACTATTGTAGGGGTTTTGATATTGACAGACAGTTCGATCCTTGAGAAAGGTTTGTGTACACAATTTATAAATATTTCATGCAAACCGACTGAACTATATGTGGGCTGATCTTAGGAATTTTCAGGAATTTTGATACGGTTTTCGTTAATAGGTAGGCTAGTTCCCAAGGAAGGTTTCTGTATATAGGACGTAACAGGTATAAGTATAGTTACTTCTGTCGGGGACTGAGGACGTTGTACTGAACAACAATACATTATACATTCGGACACCTCACATGCAGGGTGAATCACCTAAAACTTGCACCGCAAATACTGCGGAAATGGAAAGTGTTCTTGATGTGTGGTTTTCGCAGAATGAAGGGGCTCATATTGTTAGCCAATACGCTGATACCCAGAAAGTGTATTTTCTGTACGAACATACACCTTTTTAAGAGGAACAATGTCTACTGACATTAACAAACTATAAGTAGGGTAAATTAGAATGTCAGTGGTGTTTCTTGTAGAATTCCTGTACGAGTCGTTTACGAGATGTCGTTTAGTGCAAAGTTTCCACATGGACATTAGTTTGTGCCATTCAACCTGCGTTGTTGATAGATACGATGCTGTTATGTTTGTTCACAATGTGCTTGTGTATTTTTTGACTGTACTGAAACCTGATAGTCAGTCAGTGTGTGACGGGCCAAGCAGTAGGCCACGAGGGGACGATGGGATTTATCAATGCTGAAAAAGACAACGTGCTCATGGTATAAGGAGAGTGTAGGATGAATGCAGTTCATTCTTGTACGGTGTATGCGGCAAGATAGCCCAGTAGACGTGAACCATCTCGATGCGGAACACAGTTTTAATCTGCCAGGGAGTTTCATATAAGCGCACACTCCGCTGCAGAGCGAAGATTTCATTCTGGAAACTTCCCCCAGGCTGTGGCTAAGCCATGTCTCCGTAATATCTTCTCTTCCAGGAGAGTTAGTCTTGCAGGTTTCGCAGGCGAACCTCTGTGAAGCCTGGAAGGTGGGAGACGAGGTACTGGGAACGGGTCGTGAGTCGTGCTTGGATAGCTCATTTGGTAGAGCACTCGCTCCCGAAAGGGCAAAGTGCCCCAAGTTCGAGTCTCAGTCCGCATCACAGTTTTAATCTGCCAACAATTTTCATAAGCGCACTCCTCGCTGCAGAGTGAAAATTTCATTCACTCTCGGCAATTATTTATCAACCTCTTCAACCAGCTACGTGAAGGCTGTAGTGTAACACCTAGACAACGTAACAGAAGGAAACAAGTGATGACATAAGAGGGGGAAGTTAATGTTCTTGCTAATGTTGCAGTTGATCCGTACCTTAGGTCCCGTGCAATAGCACTAGGAAGTGTCACGAGTCAGGCAAGTGTACTAACTGTACTACACATTCTACACTGACATAGGTTCCATCCCTGTCACATCTCTCTCAGTTAAGAGCTGTGTGGAAACGATTACGAGAATCGTGTTAACTTCTGTACAAGGGCATTAAGACGTGATACTCCAGATGTATCATCTCCCTTGTTAAGCGATGAAGCCAAATTCACCAATCACGGCCAGGTAAACCGCCGAAACATGCGCTATAGGTCTGTTGACAAACCCCGTTGGTTTCGTTAAGAGAAACGTCAACTTCCATGAGCGTAAATGTGTGGTGTGGGATAGTGAACCATCAGCTCATAGGCCCGTCTTTCGTAGACGGAACGCTGAACGCTCCCAAGTATCACAGCCTCCTAATAGAGCATCTTCCACCGATACTAAAAGACATTCCTCTGCGATTAGAGGAACCTGTGGTACAAACATGGTAGCTGTTCAACCCATAGTGTACGGTACTACAGCATGTCCTCACGAATTGTTTCCAAATTGTTGGATTGGATACAGATGACCTGTGCCTTGGCTGGCCCGTTCCCCGGATTTCACGCCATGTAGACTTTTTATCCATGGGAAAAGCTGAACGACGCTGCCTGCAAGGATATACCAACTACATTCGATGATATGCGACGACGTATTACTGCAGCCTGTTCGGACATCTCCGGTGAAATGCTAGCGTCGTTCCATACCAGACTGGAAGCGTGTATTGCTGCTGCCGGTGGTGATTTTGAACACAGCCTGCGATGGTCAATTGTCTAGTTACTGGTCAGAATCCACGTAACTAGAGTATGCACTTAGTTGTTCTTTGGTGTGTGCTACCAAAGATATTGTGCTAGTGTAGGTGTGCGAACTCCTCAAAGTACTATATCCCGTAAACGACTCGCGCTGGAACCTTGCAACAAACACCAGTGACATTCTAATTTACCCTACTTTGAGTCTGTTAATGTCAATAGGCTTTGTTACATTTAAAAAAGTGTACGTTTGAAAAAAAATACTTTTTAGGTATTACTAAAATTTATTTATTGCCTAAGAATATGAGCCCCTAACTACCAATCCATTCCGTGAAAATTGCACATCAATAGCACTTTCCATTTCCTCAACATTAGCGGTGCAAATTTTTGGTGAATCATCCCGTGTAAGTAAGGCGAAGACGGCCAATGGTCACTTCAGTGTGGATGCACAACATGCCTGAACTCAAACGGAAATCAGCGAAATACCACAAGTGAGGAGGCACTACACGCACTACATCAGGGTTGTGCGATTAGGTTGAAAACTTGGACGAGAGCCGTGCTAAGGTAGTCCGTGCAGTTACGATACCATTGTGTCTGGATGGACCAGTGGTCAGCGCATCTGCCTCGTAGGCAGCACCGAGCGAGGTGGCGCAGTGGTTAGCACACTGGACTCGCATTCGGGAGGACGACGGTTCAATCCCACGTCCGGCCATCCTGATTTAGGTTTGCCGTGAATTCCCTAGATCACTCCAGGCAATTGCTGGTATGGTTCCTTTGAAAGGGCACGGCCGATTTCCTTTCCCATCCTTCCCTAATCCGAGCTTGTGCTCCGTCCCTAATGACCTCGTTGTCGACGGGACGTTAAACAGTAATCTCCTGACCTGGTCTGGCACAAATTTTTAACTTACCCCATTGATTCAAACAACGCCCCCTGGTACCTGATGTTATTAATTCCTTTGTGTCTTGAACATCACATCAGTATTTACGCCGTTTGCACACTAATAATTATAGCCATTACAAGTCGCACGTTTGTAGGTTGCTTAATACCTCCAAGAATATGCGGAAACAAGTGAAATGTTCAAGTGTTGACAGGTAGACACAAAACGGTTAGTCTATACAGACAGGCGTAAAGGGGCCGTAGGTTGTGTTCCAAAAATGAACAGCATAGAGACAGAAGTGATGACACTTTCTGCAGGGCCTGGCCATCATTTTGCTCGGCAATGCTCAAGCATTTACAGTGCAAACTGTTACTGATTTGTTTGACTGACGGAGCTGCTAAGTGTTATATCACCTACTACACTACCCTGACTTAAGCCCTTGTAAGTTCAACTCGATTTCTAAACTGAAGGAAACACTTCACGGCATTCACTTCAGAACTGCTACAGATTCGTCGGGCAATAGACCGCGCCGGCCAGAATGGCTGAGCGGTTCTGGGCGCTACAGTCTGGAACCGCGCGACCGCTACGGTAGCAGGTTCCAGTCCTGCCTCGGGCATGGATGTGTGTGATGTCCTTAGGTTTGTTAGGTTTAAGTAGTTCCAAGTTCTAGGGGACTGATGACCTCAGAAGTTCAAGTCCCATAGTGCTCAGAGCCATTTGAACCAATAGACTGCGCCGCTCCAACTGTCAACACAACCGGCACTGCTAAGAGTATCCTACGGCTTCCACATCGCTGGCGACGGGTTGTACACAATGCTGGTGACTACTTTGAAGGCCAGTAAAACTATGAAACACGTGTCTATTTTGTACGAGCTGCACTATTAAAGTTCCAAACCATAACTTCGTAGCGGTTTTGTTTTGCTTGTCGGTATTCCTGTTGCTATGGATTTATTTATAATCATTTTTTATTTGTTTTTGAGTTTATGTACTGTCATTTTATCATTTGAAGATAGTGAGTAGGGCTGTGGACGCTAGAAAACGGGGTGCCAAGCGGAGAAATCGAAACACTTCCGACATAGTCTTCTGTTTGAGTTCAACAGAGGGGTGAATTGCAACCGAGGCAGTCAGAAACATTTGCGTCGTGCAAAGGGATAACGCCAATGAACAGAGCACGGCAAGAGAATGATTTCTCTTCAAAACGAGTATCGTTTTGACGTACGTGACCCCCCACCCCCACGTGCAGGAACACCTTCTGGGTTTGCTGATGATCGTTTAAACGCATTAATCCATTCGAAAACGCATTCAGAAATGCGTGGGGTGGGGTGGGAGGGGTACTACACGCTCTAAGCCAAGATCACATAAATCAGCGCGTGGTCGTATGTGCACCTCTGCTTGCTCGTCATCAATTGGCTGGTAAAAAACATCGTTCATTCCTGTCCTGTAACTTTTATGCTGACGAGAAACTGTGTCTTTATGCTAACATCAGGAAACGAAAGAAAGGAAGGGTTGAGCCCAAACAAAGCAGCAACTCGCCCACCTTATTCACCTGATCTTGCGCCTTCACTTTACGAACAACTTTCCGGATGAAAATGCTCTCCGGCCAAGGCTCTACGTGTTCGCCTCAAAACCTCGGAATTTCTACAGCTGCGGTATATGAAAGTTACCCCAGCGTTGGCGGACTGCTGTAGATACTGAAAGAGAATATATTATTTATGACTAAAATCTCTGTTATGTGAACTGTGGTGCTTATCAAACCTAATGGAAGAACGCTACGAACTCACGCACCAACCTTTAATGTGATATTTAACCCATAAAAACAGCATTGTAGAGCATTTTTTGAATGGAAACCCTATAACATAGCACTGAAGCTCTATTATTTTGCTGTATAAAGTTTTACCATACAACTTATGCTTCCATGAAGTGACAAGATTAAAAATCTATACAGAACTGACATTATTTGTGCCTTCAATAGAATTCGTTAACATTGCTATATCAGTTACATTAGTAGTAGCTTAATCATTACGACAAAAAATATTTTAAAAAGTACATTCGTATTTCAAAAAACGCTTTCCTCGCCTGACAGTAGGGTTGTGCGGCCTATATCACAAGTTTTACAATTTGCAGGGACCATTTCCGACGGGTAGTGAGTTACTATTTTAGACCAGTTCAAGAGCAAGAAGCTGAATGAAGCTCTAAAATGAGTACAGTACAACTGGGGTTTGATTGAGATCGGTTGATTTGGTTGTTGTGACGGACAGATCTGTAACGTAGCTCGAGGTCTGGATTAAGTTGAGAGGTGATTATTTAGTTATGAGTTGGCGAAGCCAACGAAAATGAATGCCAAATAAAGGTTGTGATAACGGCAGAGTCTATAGTCTGTGGGAATACACTGACCTGTAGTAGCGTAGCCTAATGTTTACGCTCGAGCCATATTTACACCATCGATTTCAGCCGAACGCCAGTTGTAGATGCCCATTTAAATTGCTCGTGTAAGCCGTTGCCTTATCAGTACGCTGTCAATCACTAGGGATCTTATGACAGCTTGTACCTTTCCCATAATATTTTGTTAGCGAATAAAGTTATCTAAAACTGGTTTTTTCAGCTCATAGGCTCGGGACCCATGTCTGGCGACAGGAAATATATAGTTGTTAGGGACCCTGGTTTGGATAAAATGAGATATGGAGCCAGTCGGCTTTCCACGAAACCGAACTTACATTAAACTGTCAGAATTCTCTTAACCTTTGTTTTGAAAGTGTTATCGATGTTTCCAACTGAAATGCCATGAGCATGAGTGGGGTTTTAACGTGAGGTGGTGTCTGGTTTTAGAGGTAAATGCTGACGAGATTCATATCAGATTTCCAATAAAAAAAATATTTAAAAAAATCTGGCGAATAAGCGTCTACTTTTTATGGTAAGAGGAACTTCTCCATGTTATTACAACAATGGCACGGGTGTCTATGAGACAGCCTGCTCATAAATACGGCCCTGATCCTATAACGTTAGTTTTAATGCGTCAACCCATACTGATACACATGCATAAGAGTTTCTGAGAATATGAAATGGAATGATCATAGAGTCCCAGCCATAAAGTGGCAAGCTTCGTTTCCCAGACGGCATAATGAGAAAACGCGGTCAACCTACGTAGGACATTCCGTACTAAACACTGGTACGATCAACCCCAAAATTGTGCTTTAGTGTGTGGAACCCATATCTTGTATTGTAATTTTTCATGGAGAGTTAGCTATTAAACAATGGAACTTGTGGTCCACGTATTCGTACCATAGTATCGACGAGTAATAAGACAACGCGTACGGAACTTGTGCTGCTGACATAACGCGCGCCAAGAGTCTGACGCTTAGCGCTTGCCATTTGTTTGGTTTAATTCCAAATGTTTCCACTAGGTGCTAGGGTGGTATTATGGATTCCCGACAAATTTTGAAGATTGGTGAAATATGTCAGATGTTTGAAAAATTACTAATAGATCCTACGAAGTGAACTGAAAGTGCAAGTAAGATGGTGTGAATCGCGTATATACGGACGGTAAGAACTTGTATATGCTGCTAATGTGTCGTGTATTGTACACTTGTCCATAAAAAAATCTGTATTATGGTAGTTCACTGCTAAACTGTAAATTCATCTACAATTTTCCATACTCACATTGCGTGTCACAAGGACCATGGTTTTTGTTTCTGTTTGTGAATGTCAACATTTTCAGTGACGGTCGCCCTTTCACATAAACCAACCGCAATCTCATATTCTCTTCAGAATGTTCAATTTTCTCCAGAAATTGGTGTTTTTGGGACATGTTTGTTGCTTTCAATAAATTACTTTTCTGTCACTACGCGGGCTGTTAAAGGGAAGCCCCCATTCATTTGTTAAAAGTACTATGTTTTAATCAAAACTTACATTCATTCTCATAGGCAACACCAGGAGAAGAATGCCTACATTTTTAACGCCGAATCGCCATGGGTATTCGGTTCGTTTTTCTCCATTCCATCCTGAAAGAATAGTATGTGCAACATCACAGTATTATGGATTGGCTGGTGAGTACTTAATTTAATGTAATACAGGAACAAAACAGTTACCAGTTCATGCAGATCAGGTAATGGCAGCTTTCAGTGATAATATTATTTCTGTCTGTCATTTTTCTGACGGAATGTGCATACTTAAGGCGACATCTATATTGGAGATCTACATCACCTGTGTACTTTGTAGCCCAAACTTTTCATCTGAAGACCTATTTACACTGCATAATGTAGACTTCATGTTTTCATTAATTGTCTAAAACATTTACAGTGCACAAAGTTTAATGGGGAGATCTACGGCGAAAAATACAAAAAGTTGTCAGTTAAATTGAAAATTTGAAATTTATTGTTGAGCATTTATTATCCTTGAAAGTGTGACAAAAATAGAAGTTTCATATTTCATTATATCCTTATCCAAAGAGTTGCAGATGAGTATTCCAAACACAAGTCTTTCTACTAAGAGGACACAGTAATTGTATTTTGTTCAATACATAGAGATGGGCATGAGAGAGTACCCGATGAGAAACCTTTTGATAGATAAATGTATACTGGAAATAAGGAAGCAAACAGAAAAGGTCTTTTAGCTTTGGGCAGGCTTATACTTTATGGATATGAATTAGCATAGGAGCAAAGAAATTATTTACAAAAGAAACAGCCTCCTATTTAACAGCTGTTAGCTTTGTTTTGATTTTTAGATACTGTTTCACATACAATCTAAGAAGTATGTTAAATGCTGTACTTCACATCATGGTATGTGCCTTAGCAGTATTTTGTTGTTAGAAGTTTCTGAAAGAACAACAGAAGTAATATTTAACTGAATTTCTCTGTGGTGTTAAAAATAAAGTGCAGCATTGTATAGCTATCATCTGAAGACCTATTTACACATCCATTTGGTGGGTCTTAAATAAAAGAATTCTTTACTAGTATATTAGTCATGTGGATCAACAGTGTGATAAATTTTCGGGTCAGCTAAAGAATGGGATTCAACCCATCGGCTTTGAACAATGACATCATAGTTTACTCACAGATATTAATGTCTTTTTTTTTTTAAGATGATAAATCTTGTGTGGCGAGGCATCATCATTGTAAATTGAAATAAGTGAACATGTTTTTAAAAGACAGGGCTAGACATTGTGTACGATTTTTGTCACTTGTAGTAATTTAAATCATGTTCATTCAAACTTATTCAGTACTTAGTTTCATTCTTAGTGAGTTTGAGATATTTTTGAAGAATTGTTATTCATCTGGACAATTTTTACTTTTTGATATATGTTTGTAGGTATGGATTTATGTACCTTAATTGCAGTGCGGGATACAAATTTTACAATTCTTGCTTTTTTTTCGCCTTCTCTAGCACTAATATTACTGTGATATGTTTCTGTCAATACTAGTACTATCGGAGGTGAAAAGACTGACATACAAAATATTTTTATCCTGTACTTCAGTTGCCCTATACAGGTCAACTAAAGTACAGGATACAAATGTTATGTATGTCGCTATTTTTCGCCTTCGCTAGCACTAGTATCCTATTTTTCAGTTGACCTATATAGGACACATGAAGAACGGGATACAAATTTTTTGTATGCCACTTTTTTTCGACTTCGCATGCACTAGTATACTGTTCTTCAGTTGAGCTATATAAGTCAGCTGAAGAATAGTCTAACTGAGGTACAAAATGCCAGTGTTACGTATGATTCACTGAGCGTATAGGATGCCAAAGTGACATATAGTTCACTGAGATTCAGCATGCTAATGTTACGTATGCTGTTTTAATTCACCTTTGCTAGCACTAGTTTCCTATTTTTCAGTTTACATATGTGGATAAACTGAAGTGCAGGATACGAATTTTACTTATGCCAAGTTTTTCGCTTTCACTAGCACTGGTATCCTATGCAGGTCAACTGAAGTACAGGATACAAATAATACTGTTGTCGGTTTTTTTCACCGTTACTAGTACTACTAAGATACTTTACAGTCAATACCATTACTGTCAAAGGTGGAAAAAAATTGTATCCCATACAGGGATACAAATTTTATGTACATTTCTTTTTCTTGCGTTTGCGTAGTTCAACTGAGGTACAGGATACCAATTTTATGAACGTCGACCTTTTTTGTCTTCGGTAGCATTTGTGGTAGTGCTTGCTAGTGCTTACTTCTGTGCCTTTTTTCCTTTTTTTTTCACTAGTATCCCTTTCTTCAGTTGAGTTATATAGGTCAACTAAACAATAGAATACCAGAACTTAAAGAAGTGATGTATCTAACATTACGTTTGAAACATGGATGTGTGTGATATATGTCTACCATCTGGTTTCTCTGTCCTGCATTTGTTTGGATTTCCTCAACATTTGTTTGTGCTGTTAAATCTGTGGAATTTATCATCTTCAATAACTTCTGATGTCATTGGTCAAAGCTGACGGGCTGTATCCCATTCTTCAGTTATCCCAAATTTTCTTATCACAAGGGAAAAAAGTGAAATCTTTTGTGTGTTCAACAGGTCAGGAACAAACCAGTTGTTGTTCATTGTGGCATTCTGTATGTTACGAGACAACAGATAAAGGGGTGGTCATTACTTTGTTCCAGGGCAACAACTTCCTGACAGTATTTTTCTCTGCTCAGTATAGAACCAAACATCATCATGAACATACCTACACACACATAGGTCTACAGTGACTATTTGTGTGCATTTTGATGCTCTTGATACTTAATATAAGTAAAATATTTATGCCACCTTGTACTAATTTTAAAACTTACCATGATGCACCACAGCAAGTAGGTTAATCCTAATCAGCAGAACAAAACATTCTGTTATGACTCCATAAACAACCAACCTGTGTATTAATAGTTACTTACAATGATAAACAATGAGAGAAGTTGACAGGGCATTTTCCAGACTGTGGGATATAGAGCAGTGACAGGATTTGCTCATTCCTCAGATTCCTGCTCCATATAAGTATTCCTAAAATCTGAAAAGCTGGATGTGTTTCCAATTGGATTTGCATATAACAGAAGACTTGTTGCGTGGAAGTCTACATCCAAAATGTTCAGTCTTAGCATACTGTGGTGCCAGGAAACGAGATATCTTAATGCTAACTGACACTATTCTGTGCATTGTGTCAATAATGAAGAACCAGAAAACAAAAAGCAACAAAACCATTATTGAAAATGAGTGGTACAACAAGTGCTGAGAAATACTGCAGCATACTGTTGTGTTTGAATAAAAGACTAGACGGTAATAGCCTACATCATGAAAATAGTAACATTTGCTTTGTTAAATGCTGACACAATGTAGAAACATTCAATAGTGAAGCATGTATGGAATTTACCCAAAAAACTATGAATAAAATAAATAGTGTCAAAAGTGATTAGCATGAAAGTAAGTAGAGCAAGGTATCATACTTTCATGTAATAATCATTGACTAATAAGAAAAGATGTTAGGGTCAGGGGAAGGGATGGAGAAGAAAAGGTGTTAGGGGCAGGGGAAGGGAGGGAGAAAGAGAGGAAAGAAACACAGGCCAAGAAACAGCTAGTAATACTTAAATGAGGCTAAATTTACGGCCAAAAAGGCAAGGAAAAAATGCACTTAACTGATAAAGACGCTGATTAGTAAAGGAATGAGAAGCAATAGAGGGTCAATGGTAATTAAAAGAGTAGGAACATAAGCTAAATGTTCATGTGATAAGTAGGTAAGGGAAAGATAGATACAAGTCACTGCATATTTGTTTCAAAGAACATGAAGTTTTCAGGAAGTCTTTACTTGTAGATAGAATATGTAAGAAGAAGCAGAAGTTGAGAAGTAGATGTAAGATGATTTATTTAAATACTAAACACTGTAGGATTGTAATTCTTTGTGTGACACAATTTTCTTTCCTGAATTGTGTGTGGAAGTAATAGACAGTGTGTTCCAGGAGTAATGGTCAGTATTTAGGGATTTGGGAACCATCATTTGAACCAAAAAAAGTCCCAGTAAACATGGACTCTAAAATGCATACCTTAAGAGCCATGGCCACCTGTTCAATAGAATAGATGTGCTTCACAGCAGCAAAGATGGAAAAAGTGCCCATAGCTTATTTTGGTCCATTCTACCATCTCTCAAAATATGGAGAAAAAAAGCTTGCAGTAGAAGAGATTTTTGTGCAGTATCAAACGTGTAGTACTGGTAGCTCTTACAATACTCATACAAACCCATGTTGACCAGACTTTGTTGCTTCAAATGATCTTTCTTGTCATTATCCTGAATATTGACCATTCCTCCTGGGGCACCCTGCATAGAAGATAGTTTGCACGAAAGCTCATTATTTTGTTAAGTGCAGCCTGTAATGGAATTTGAGTAGCAAATGGGAATGGGTAATGTTACTGCTCATAATGATTACAAGGGTTCAAGGTTAATCGTTTAAAAGTGGCTGATAATTTTAAGCAAAATTATGCCCAACTTGGCAGTGCTATGGCAGATTTGTCATGCAGTTTGCTGGCAGTGGTCTGAGAAAATTGGTGTAACCCTCTATATCCTTAATTAATTGTGGGTTGTCCTGGAATTTTGAATCGCACATAATATGACTTTTTTGAGGAGGGAGGGAGGAGGGGAGGGGAGGAGAGGAGGAACGAGTGTGATTCTTCAGTTGAAGACTGGTAGCTACCCTGGTAATATTCACATTATAAATTCAGGTTCTTGCCAGAATGCTTAATTATTCACTTTAAAAATATAGCCATAGATGGATACTTCTAGACTGGAACTACTCCTAAGTTGCATGGGATTTTCATTCCACAGTACTTGACCCTAACCTCATCTATCTCTATCACTGTTTAAGAAAGGTTTTAATTATACAGGTGGAGGAACACTGTTTCTCCTGGAGCTGACACCTGATGGTGGCCTTGTGGAAGTGTCAAGTGTCACATGGCCAGATGGACTATTTGATGTTGTATGGAGTGAAACTGATGCCAACATTGCTGTCAGTGCAAGTGGGGATGGAGTCCTGCAGCTATGGAATGTCGCTTGCCCACAGGTATGCTCTATGAGTAGCAAAATTGCTAATTTCTCCAATAATGAGTGAATGTAAACTTATGCACAAGAAAATTATGCGAAAAGCAATTATTACTTCCAACTGCTGTCTCCGTATATTGCTCATAATACAGGTTTTCGAATATCTTCCTTTCTCTACAAGACCTATACATCTTACAGGTGACTCCTAAAAAAATTCTGTATGACATGAAATTCTCTCTTGTTGAAGCCACAAAAACTTGAACTTTTAAACCTCTGCACTTTATTCTTCATCAGGAGATGGCTTGCATCTCCTGATGAAAAATAAAGTGCAGAGTTTCAAAAGTTCAAGTGCATCTTAATGATGTTGTATAGAGGAAGCAGGGTTAACAGATGCAAATGCAAAAATTTGGATGTGGAGGATGTGCACCCAGCACTAGGTTAGAGAAATGTGGACACTGAAACACAACTTGTTCCGTAACATTGTTACAATTTTTTCCTATTTGTTAACATTCCATCTCTCGCAACCATTCAGATTCTGCTGACTTTATAGCCACTGTTTATTAAATTTTTTGGTGCACAAGTGAACTGTTATTGTTTCTTAGTGACTAAGTGGGTAAGTGTCAAATTACAAATCCGAAGATCCATCCTCAGTCAGTCACAGGACTTTTTCTGTGATTTACTGTTTCTTTCATGTCTGCCAATGAATTGCTAACAACAAAAATGACAATCTGCACTGTGGTTTGGAGTTGATGTTCCCCATAACTGTCTGGGTGAGTGAGGCAATGGCATACCACGTCTAATAGGAGCGTGCCTAGTAAAACACTGTGATGTGTGGTCAATCTTCAGGTTGTTAATAACCTTACCTTTTGTTCATTTGCTACTGAATCCCAGTACAACAAAGCACAGGAGCCATTTCATAAGGCCATGTTCCAATGTTATTGACTTCTGAGAATCTGGTTTCTTTATATTTGAAGCATTGGTTGAATGGCTCGATGGGCCATTTTGTATCTGGGAAGGGAACACACATTTAACTGAAAGATTGCAGCTCAGAAGAAATCTGTCAGTTCCATCCAGATCAGAATAATTCTGTCCTGAGCATTTTAATGTACAGAACTTGGATGCTGTCAGATCACAACAACTGAGATCTAAATTAAATCATTTAAAGGCTGTGTTTAGGAAGAATGAGTGTAAACGACACCAAGTGAGATCTGTGACAATGAGTAAAGGAAGGTCCATCCCCTTTCTGCAGTATTAAGAGATATCCACACCGTGTGTTCTATTCTGTGTAACCATCTCAAGTTAGGTAGCACTTTATGAAGAAATATAGCATTAGACTAGTGTTTTGCCCACTGCCTAAAATTAAAGAATTGCTGTGTTTTAGTGAAAGATGACATGGTATCTCCAGAGATTCAGCAAGCTGTCCAAACACTGCACTGAACATAAACAGCACTTCACTTTCAGAAACCAGGAAAAGTCAGCAATAGTGGAATCTAAGCTTAAGAAGTTTTGAAGATCCCACTATCCTATACTTGTCTTACTGAGTTTCTGTAGTGAAAGTAGCATGCTGATCCACCCTTAGTTTTGGAATGGTTTTCACCTAGAAGTTTGTATCTTATTGCCACAAGTTCATTTCAGACTATCAAAATCTTAGTTCTGAAAATTTTATTTAGTTTGCCAAACACGGTTCAGGCCATTTCTTTTTCTGTTCGACCAGATGTTATCAAACGACCTAAGTGTAAAACCTCTTCAAATGATAATATGACATAATTGTAATTTGTACAATTTTCATTTTGGTGTATTGATTCAATATTAATTTAATATTACTATAATTGAGTATGTGGCCTACTTTCGAACAAGCTCCATTAGTTGTTGAAGTTTATCTGTATATTAATTTAATATCACTATAATTGAGTGTGTGGCCTACTTTCGAACATGCTCCATTATTTGTTGAAGTTTATCTGTGATGAGGCAAAGGTACAATGTCATCAGCAATACAAAGGTAGTTGACATATATTCACTGAAGAATCAATACCATATATCGGATTTTTCCGATTTTCTGAATTTCAGTTAGTTGCTATACTCAACTTTGGTCACTTGCTGTTACTGTGGTAGTGATGTATATTCATTTCCTCACAATGAACATGAAGCAGAGAGAATACCTCATAATTCAAACAAATTTTACAAAAGAGTAAATTCTGCATAACTGCAAAAGAATGAATCACCACATGATTGGAGTGTTGGAAGCTTTATGAGGTTATGATGCTGCTCGCGGACAATGCTATATACTCGTCTGTAGAGAAGCTGTAATGTCACAGTATTGTAGCAGAATGCAGGAAGATTTTCAGAACATCATTGAGGGTGCAGGAAATCAGTCAAGAACTTTCCAATATTTTTGCCAACAATGTTTCTCTTGAAGTAAATCAGTCAAGCGCTTTCAGATATTTTTGGTAACAATGTTAAAGTATACCTTGTCTTTATACAGTAATATAGATGATAGTTACCTTCCATTTGCAGAATGTAATCACTCACTAAACTGAGCAATTGTACAGGGTGAAGCAAAATCCGCACACTCGGGCTTCACAGCACGACTTCTCACATGGCAGCGATAAAAAAATCTCTGTCACAAAATTTCGTCCGACGAGTACATCTGGCAGAAAAAGAACATTAAAGAGTGGCAATCTGGCAGCACTGTAAATATATGTGTGGTAACAACCTCTGTCAGCACATATTAATCGTGGTGCTGTACAGTTGGAGCAGTGGATGGAGTTTTGGGTTAGCATGCAGGAGGTCGAAGGTTTGATCTTGGGTTGGGGTGCTTTTTTGTGCTAATTTCATACTGTAATATACACCGCTTCATATATTACCTTCACAACAGAGTACGTTGCCCTCAGAGCAATAGATGCTCAAAGCGATCTCCCTGTATGTCCAAACATTGTGCAGCCTGCCAGATCATACAGCTCTGTACCCTTAACAGCAGTAACAAGAGCAGCATGAACATGTGCTACCAATTCTTCCACATTTGTTGGCAGAGTAGGGTACACATGTTAGATGAATTGTGATTTTCGATCTGATCACATGCAGCTCTTTCAAATATTTCTGAGAAAATTGGTAACGGTGAGATTGGCCTATAGTTGCCCAATTGCCCAATTCAACTTGTTTGCCTTTTTTATGTACTGGTTGAACTTCAATCTGGAAAACATCCCTCATCAAAAGATTGGTTGATTATGAAAGAGAGTGGATGTGCAATACTGTGTTGGACTATTTTTATTATTTCGGTGGGGACCTCATCCCGCCCCACAGATTTTAAATTTTTTAGGGACATTATGATTTTGATGACATCTGAGATGGAAACATGAGAAAACGTCAAACATGGATAATTACTGTCTGTCATATTGGGCTTTGTTTTTGGTGATGAACAGTCACCAAATTTGTTACAGTTTATGAAAAAGTCATTGAATGATTCACAAATGGCAAACAGCTCTACCATTTATCACTATTTTAGAATGGCATTTTCTCTCTGCCTTACTACCAACTTCGCTTCTTGTAACAGACCGAACAGCTTTTGATTTGTTTTTTGCATTTTAAATGAAGTTATTATTCACAGTACATTTTGCTAGTTTAACTAGTTTGTCACATTTTTTTTTTTTTTTTTTTTTTTTTTTTTTTTTTTTTTTAATGTGCTTACATACTTAAGAAATTCAGGGCTTCGATTTCCTTTTGATGACATCAGAGATGGAAACATGCAGTTTCCTCTTAGTAGCACTAGACACTCTAATTCCTTTTGTTACCCATGATCTACTTTTATGGGACCTGCTCCTCACTGTTACAAAAGGGAAGCATTCATTGAATATACCCAAGAATTCAGTTGAAAAGTTATTGTAATTGTCACTTGTGGAAGTGTGTTTGCTAACTGTCCACTTGGTTTGGCTTAGTTTTTTACAAAATACTTCCATATTTTCTTGACTGGAATTCCTAAATCTTTTTGTTGTGCAGACTGAATTTTGCTTTGGTAGTGATAAAAATAGCACTTTATGGACTGATACTCCTAAATCTAGAAGAAACTTTTCTTTTACGTAATAAATATAACTACTTATAATATTGTCAATACATGTTGCAGAGGTTGTTGCAATTTTTGTATACTGGTCAAAATTGAGATTTAGCCCATTTGTGGCTACTATCAGGTTCCTTAAGTGTGAAGAAAATTTGTCATCAGTCCTTACATCTATGTCGAAGTCAGCACATATAACCACTTTTTTGTACAGTTTCTCAATTTTTAATTTATGTGGCAATGTATTAAACTTATCTAAAATACAGAGCTTATATGGTACCCAGGGGTGTGATATATGCTGATAATTAATATGTTATACTCTTTAAGTTCTATACAACAACTTATCTGCATGACATTTTGTACTGCCTGTTGTTGAAATTACATGATAAGCCATTTGACATGAATCACAAGTTGAGTTTTTCAAATATTTTGAGTTACTTACTTTTTCAGTAACACAATATTTTATTCCTATAATTGTATTATCTGCAAAAAGAAAAAAAAATTGTATGTTTTGTAACTCTTAGTGGAACATCATCAATGTTCATCAGAAGACTGAAAATAGAATCATGTCATACACTTTGTCTGGATGCTTCTAATTGCAAGTGCCTTGATTGATGTGGAACTGATATGCTCTGCTTTCTGTCATTCTGATAGGATGCTATTCCACAATATTTTAACATTTGTGTGACAATGTAATGATTAACACAATCCAGTCACAAAATATTTCCAGTGGGTGTAATTTCAGATTTGATCCAAATATTTCCTCCCTTGCAGCATTTTTATTCTGACATAGACATTTTAAAAATCTGGAAACCAGATACTCAATGATATGTTAAAATTTGTTTATTTGTTAGTACTGCTCCATGTGTTTTTATTTTGGTAGCCAGTATATGGAATTATTCGTGTCAGTAATAAGTCCAAATGTACTCTTGGCCCATATAATTCTGTTTCATTGAGAACTAACGATCACAAGTAGCCTTCCAGTTATAGTCAGACATGGAATATAAAAAGAATTCACAGGTACCCTTAAAGCCAGTCAGGTTTCTTCGCCAGATTCTCAGGTGATTTCTCTTGCATTTTTTTGCGAATCTGAGTTAGTCCCTCATATCTAATACCTTTAACTGTGGCAGGCTGCTCAGTACGAAGTAAATAAATTGTAGGTTTCACAGGTAATGGTGCACATGATAAAAAGTCAGAGATAACATGTCAGTTGTGTTATATGTTTGTAATTATCCATTAAATAATTAAGTTGCGATTTTTTAGAAATTAAAATTGATGTGAGGTGCTGGAAATAAATTTTACTTTATTAAATTGCAATGTGGTATTACAACACAACCTTCAGATTGACAACAGCTCTACTTACTTACCCACATATCAACATTTCAGCTACCTCCGCAGACTTTCAGGGAGCACAAGAAAGAGGTATACTCTGTGGACTGGAGTCAAACACGGCAAGAGCAGTTCATCCTTTCTGCTTCGTGGGACTGCAGTGTGAAACTGGCAAGTACTGTCTTACAATGTTGTGATAACTTGAAATGTTCCTGGTAACGAAACTGTAATGTACTACCCTACCACAATACTATTGCACTTGGCTTCCTGTGGCCATTATCAAAAATGTGTTGACTTTACTGTAGACAAGTACAGTGGTGAGTAAGGAAAACACATTGTACTGTAAATGATTTCAAGACAGTTATGCATATACAGTCAAGTTTTTCACCATATCCTCTTGAAATATCACGATGAAAGCTTGCAATATGGTGAGCAAAGTGCCCTCACACTCGCAGATGCAAGAATATCGTGGTTGACTACTATAGCTCTGCCTCTTTGTTCCCACCTTCCTCCCCATTTATAAATCAAGATTCATGACACACTGCACACACATTAAACTATTAGAATGTGTCAGATGATATGTAAATAAAATTAACACTGTAATTGAACATCTCAGAGGGAAAATAAAATTGAATATCCTTAAGACAATGTACAGAGTGGTAGAGAAACAAAAAAGAAGACGAGGTAACAGCTTTCATCCATATTCTTTCTGTTCACATACATTTTTAGCAGTATTAGAATAGTAATACACAATATACATCTGAAGAGTATTACATTCTGTCATTTTGTCAGTAGTTGAAAATAGCCTGTGTGGCCTACCCAGCTTCCCTGATCTACCTCCCTTCCCCTCTGTCAAGGAAGGAACTAACAGTTAAATGTGTGTGTGGAGAGACATCGACACAAACGACGTCCATCAACTTGTCAAATCAAGGGAGGAGTGATGGTACGAGTTGTAATGGTTTAATTAGGCTGTTTAGTATTAAAAACAGCCAACCAAGAGAGCTCAGCCTTCTATAAAAATTAAAAATTACATACCGTCACAGCTGTCACGTAGCATAACAAATTTTATTTGTAAAATTTATAATTGTAACTGAATTTTCTGTTGGTGCTTGGCAGAACATTTTAATAACACCGAAAAAGGAAAATACTTCCTAATTTTCTGAAAAATTATATTTATTTGGTCATGAACCAGCTTTCAGCTCCTCAGGCAGTTTTCATGTGACAACTGAATGTCGCAAAGAGAGATAACACGATGTGGGAATTATACAGATGTTATTTGTACAGAAGATACAAATATGACAAACTAAACTGAATTTTCTTATTTTGTGAGCTTAAATGCTGTAGTAACAATATTATGAGAAGGAAAGTAGCTACTCACCATATAGTAGAGATGCTGAGTTGCAGATAGTCACAACAAAAAGATTTTCACACTTAAAGCTTTCGGCCAATGGCCTTTGTCAAACACACACACACACACACACACACACACACACACACACACACACACACACACACACAAATGCAACTCACACACACGACTGCAGTCTCAGGCAACTGAAACCACTCTGCGAGCAGTAGCATTGGTGCACGATGGGAGTGGCGACTGGGTGGGGGAAAGGAGGAGGCTGGGGCTGGGAGGGTGTATAGTATGGTGGGGATGGCGAACAGTGAAGTGCTTCAGGTTGGGTGACAGGCAGGGGAGAGGTGGGGAGGGGAAGTAGCAGGAAAGGAAAGAAATGGAGAGAAATAAGTAAAAAAAGACTGGGTTTGGCAGTTGAATGATGGCGGTGTAGTGCTGGATGGGAGCAAGAAAGGGGCTGGATGGGTGAGGACAGTGACTAACAAAGATTGAGGCCTGGAGGGTTACGAGAATGTAGGATGTATTGCAGGGGAAGTTCCCATGTGCGCTATTCAGAAAAGCTGGTGTTGATGGGAAGGATCCATATGGCACAGGCTGTGAAGCAATCTGAGAAATGAAGTATATCATGTTTGCAGTGTATTCAGCAACAGTGTGGACCACTTGTATCCTGGCAGTTCGTCGGTGCCCAATCATGTGGACCAGCTTGTTGGTTGTCATGCCTGCATAGAATGCAGTACAGTGGTTGCAGCTTGGCTTGTAGACCTCATGACTGGTTTCACAGGTAGCCCTGCCTGTGGTGGGATAGGTGGTGATAGTGACCAGACTGCAGTAGGTGGTGGTGGGAGGATGTATGGGACATGTCTTACCATATAGGTCTATTATAGGAGTATAAGCCGTGAGGTAAGGAATTGGAAGCAGGGGTTGTGTAAGGATGGACAAGTATATTTTTAGGTTCAGTGGACGGCAGAATACAACTGTGAGAGGGGTGAGAAGGATAGTGGGCAGGACATTTCTCATTTCAGGAGGTAATCAAAACCCTGGCGGAGTAATTCAGTTGCTCCAGTCCTGGGTGGAACTGAGTTAAGAGGGGAATGCTCCTCTGTGGCCGGACGGTGGGGCTTTGGGAGGTGATGGAAGATTGGAAAGATAAGTCACGGGAGATTAGTTTTTGTAAAAGGTTGGGAGTATAATTACGGTCAGTGAAGGCTTCAGTGAGACCCTCGGTAAATTTCAAGAGGAACTGCTCATCCCTGCAGATGCGAAGACCACGGCTGGCTAGGCTGTACAGAAGGGGCTTCTTGGTATGGAATGGGTGGCAGCTACTGAAGTGGAGGTATTGCTGGTGGTTAATAGGTCTGATATGGACAGAGGTACTGATGTAGCCATCGTTGAGGTGGAGATCAACATCTAGAAAGGTGGAAAGGTGGCTTTTTTGTTTGAGTAGGACCAGGTGGTGTGTGTGTGTGTGTGTGTGTGTGTGTGTGTGTGTGTGTGTGTGTGGTGTTGTTGTTGTTGTTGTTGTTGTTGATAAAGGCCATTGGCCAAAAGTTTTAAGTGTGAAAATCTTTTTGTTGTGCCTATCTGTGACCCAGCATCTCCGCTATATCGTGAGTAGCAACTTTCCTTCTTGTAATATTGTTACATTCCCTCCTGGATTTTCCATTGTTTGATAAATGCTGTAATAATATATCTGTCTAATGGTACCTGTTCACAAGTACAGCACAAGTGGTTCAAATGGCTCTGAGGTCATCAGTCCTCTAGAACTTAGAACTACATAAACCTAACTAACCTAAGGACATCACACACATCCATGCCTGAGGCAGGATTCAAACCTGCGACTGGAGCGGTCACGCAGTTCCAAACTGTAGCGCCTAGAACCACTTGGCCACTCTGGCCGGCAGTACAGCGCATCATCAACAAATATGATTCAGTACTTAATTTTACAATTCGGTGGCTCTTTCTGTAAGAAATTTTGTTTGAAATTGTCCAAAAAAATACGTATCAACTCTTGAAAACTTTGTTTACCTTTTTTTAGTTACTGTAATTATTGTAATATTTTCCTATGTAATACTTTGCAATTTTTTTGTATCTTCTGTGCAAATAGTATCTGCGTAAGTTGCACATTATGTTTATTCCTGTTTGTGACATTTAGTTGTCACCTGAAGATGGCCTGAGAAGCAAAAGCCAGTTTGTGACCAAATAAATATAATTTTGTAGAACATCAGGAAGTGTTTCATTTTTAATATTTGTGTTTGTAAACATTAAATGTGGACAAGGATTTACCCATTCAGAAGGGTGCTGAAGCCTTTATGAGGACCTGAAAATCACCAAGAGACTGTACAGTGGGAGATTACTACTAGCAAGCCAAGAAAATGCAGCAAGATACCAGCTGCATGAAACCACTGACGGAATAGCCTTTTTCAAGGAAACTGCAGCATATACCTAACTAGAAGTTCTTTTCCCAGGGAGGAGAGGGATAGAGTGGGGAAGTTTAAAAGGAAGAGGAGGTCAACTAGACCCTTAGTAGGGGGGTGGGGGGAGGGAGAGTAGACAAAGATTAAGTATCCAGATGCTCCTGTTTGATTATTTCAGGTACAGTGATTTTGCTATACTTAAAGTTTTATTATGGATTATATTATCAATCCTTAGAGCAAGTGTGTGCATTTTATGCTTTGTGTGGGTATGTGAGGGGGAGAGAGAAAATGTCACAGAATTGCTGAAGAAGTTGTATATTCAGTATTGCTATTGTCCGAAACGCCTTTGATTGTCTTAATTATACTTTTTTGTTTGATAATGTGACATCTAGGGGCCTGGTTAGTATACTGTGTGAATTCACAATTTTGTCACACCTATGTTGCCATGAATAAGTCAGTGCCATCATGCCACCATTGTCCCCCCTGCCTGTCGTAAGAGGCGACTAAAAGGAGTTTCAACCGTTTCGGCCTTCCATGTGATTGTCCCCTTTGGGGTTTGATCTCCATTTTTCAAAATTCTACAGAAGTACGAGCCTTTTGGGGAAGGACGCCCTATGTGGTGTATCACTGGTCCTCAGTGCACTAAGACCTTGGCACTCAGCATTGCAACGGCGTTGTAACCGCACCCACTATTCCACAAATTGGGCCTAAACGCCTGATGGGTTGCACAAATTACGCCCATAGTGCGTCCCCATCTGCACCTACGATCATGATGGACTTTCCATGGCACCCGAAATCCAGCATGGTAGCCAGCCCGTTGTGGTGGGGTCGTCATGTACCCTCTAGATTGTAGCCCCCTGACAACACAGGGATCGTACTGCCGATACCTGAGCTGCACCCTCCCCACATCGGCCAAGGAGTAGATGCCCGTCTCCTTGGGGCATCAGGACTCTCCCGGCAACGGTCATCCTGCCAGGTGGCACTTGCTGAGGCTGGGTGGCGCCCATGGGGAGAGCCCCTGGTTGGAGTGGGTGGTATCGGGGCGGACGTTTCGCAGATGAAACGTCAACACGTGTTAGGTTGATCTGCGGCTGAGTCTTTTAAAAAAAAAGGTACTGTCTCTGGTTCTGGTTCTCCTGACCTTTCCCCCTTGGCCACTCCCTGGGAGGAAGGAGAAGCCCGCCGGCTTGGGGCGAAGTACTTCCCCCACTATTTAGTCTGTTCTCGGACCGATGGGGGGACAGTCGCCACCTCCAAGCCCATGTTCTTTGTCCAGCACATTGTGGACATCTTCGGGGAAATCGACGCTCTCAGTAAAATGCGTTCAGGGTCCGTTCTTATAAAGACCACCTCCGCCACACAGTCGGCGGCGCTCCAGGCGTGCGACCGACTAGGGGACATTCCAGTGTCCATTGTCCCGCATCTGGCACTGAATAGGACGCAGGGGGTTGTTTTTCATCGAGACCTCCTGCTGCAATCTGAGGAGGAGCTCAGGGCCAACCTGGAGCACCGAGGCGTGCATTTCGTCCAGCGATTCCAGTGTGGCCCCAAAGACCGTCGCATTGACACTGGGGCCTTTATCCTCGCCTTCGAGGGGGACGTTCTCCCAGAGAAGGTAAAGTTGATATGCTACCGGTGCGATGTGCGACCTTACGTCCCACCTCCTATGCGCTGTTTTCGGTGTTTGCGCTTCGGGCACATGTCGTCGTGGTGTGAGGCTGAGCCCCTTTGTGGCGATTGTGGACATCCTCTTCGTGAGGAACATACATGCACCACACCACCTCGGTGCGTCAATTGTCCTGGCCTCCACTCGCCTAGATTTTTAGACTGCCCCGTGTATCAGAAGGAGAAGAAGATTCAAGAATTAAAAACTTTGGACCGTCTCTCTTATTCTGAGGCCAGGAAGAAGTATGACCGCCTCCATCCCATGACGTTGACAACTTCGTTTGCCTCAGTTGTGCCCACTCCTTCCACAGTATCCTCACCCCTATCCTGTCCCCCCTCCACCTCCTCACCCCATCCGGGTTCTATGCCTCCGCCTCCCAAATCCCTCCCTTCCAAATCCTCCTCTCTCGCGGCCCCTGCCCCCTCTGCCCCAGGGGCCACCCTTCCTCCTCCTCCCCCTCCGCCGCCTGAGAAGCGATCATCTTCTCAGGCGTCCATGGGGGAAATGTTCTGGACCCTGGCTTCCGAGGTCCGGCTTTCCAAAACTGACCCCGCGCATGAGGACCTTCTTCGGGTCCAGCCCACCATCCCCGTGCCTCATCGGACTTCCAAGGAGGCCTCCAAGAAGAATTCTTTATCCCCCTCTCCACACCGGCGCGTTTCCTCTGACGCTCCATCCTTGAGTCGCTGCTCCCGGCTGTCCTCAGTTTCCCCGGGGTGCTCTGCTGCCAGGCGCTCAGCTGGCCAGTCGTCGGCGAATGATGCTCCCCCTCCTACGCAAGCCAGGAATGTGGCCGCAGCTGGCGACGACTCGATGGAACAGGATCCGCCTCCCGCCGGTTGTAGCATTGTTCCCTCGAAACCTGGCCCTCCGCGGCTGTCGAGGTGACCAGCTCTTCCCCGTTTCGTTCCCCCTTTTTTCTGACTAGCGATGGCTTTGTTACATTGGAACATAAGAGGTATTCGATCTAATCAGGAGGAATTACAACTGCTCCTCCGCCTGCACTGTCCGCTCGTCCTTGGTCTCCAGGAAACCAAGTTGCGCACAACTGACCGTATTGCTTTTACCCACTATACCTCGGAGTGGTCTGACCTCATCCCTGTGGACGGTATTCCAGCTCATGGTGGGGTCATGTTGCTCATTCGAGACGATGTCTATTACCATCCCATCCCATTGACCACCGCACTCCAAGCAAGAGCTGTCCATATTACTTATTCTGCCTTTACTTTTTCTGTTTGTACTGTCTACACTCCATCGTCATCTGCAGTTAGTCGGGCTGACATGATGCACCTGATTGTTCAGCTTCCTCTGCCGTTTTTATTGGTTGACAACTTCAATGCCCATCATTCCCTTTGGGGCTCTCCTGCATCCTGTCAGAGAGGCTCCATCTTGGCGGATGTCTTCAACCATCTCAATCTTGTCTGCCTCAATACTGGCGAGGTGATGGAGCGCATGGTTAACGCTCGGTTAATTTGGATTCTTGAATCTCGATGGCTACTTACCAATGTTCAATGCGGCTTTCGTCGCCACCGCCGCTCCGCTGTTGACCACCTTGTGACCTTGTCGACATTCATCATGACCAACTTTTTGCGAAAGCTCCCAACGGTAGCCGTGTTCTTCGATTTGGAAAAGGCTTATGATACCTGTTGGAGAGGAAGTATCCTCCGCACTATGCACAGGTGGGGTCTACGCGGTCGCCTGCCCCTCTTTATTGATTCCTTTTTAACAGATCGAAAGTTTAGGGTACGTGTGGGTTCCGTATTGTCCGACGTCTTCCTCCAGGAGAACGGAGTGCCTCAGGGCTCCGTCTTGAGCGTAGCCCTTTTTGCCATAGCGATCAATCCAATTATGGATTGCATTCCATTCCACCTAATGTCTCAGGCTCTCTTTTTGTCGATGACTTCGCAATCTACTGCAGTGCCCAGAGAACACGCCTCCTGGAGCGCTGCCTTCAGAGTTGTCTTGACAGCCTATACTCATGGAGTGTGGCTAATGGCTTCCGGTTCTCTGAAGAGAAGACAGTTTGCATTAACTTTTGGCGATATAAAGTGTTCCTTCCGCTATCCTTACATCTCGGTCCCGTTGTTCTCCCATTCGTGGAAACAACTAAGTTTCTGGGGCTCACACTGGACAGGAAACATTGTTGGTCTCCGCACGTCTCTTATTTGGCTGCCCGTTGCACACGTTCCCTTAATGTCCTCAGAGTTCTTAGTGGTTCATCTTGGGGAGCGGATCGCACTGTCCTGCTTCACTTGTATTGGTCCATAGTCTGATCAAAGCTGGATTATGGGAGCCTCGTCTGCTCGGCCATCCCTCTTACGCCGTCTCAACTCCATCCACCATCGGGGGCTACGTCTTGCGACCGGAGCATTCTACACTAGTCCCGTCGAGAGTCTTTATGCTGAAGCTGCCGAATTACCATTGACCTACCGTCACGGCGTACTGCTTTGTCGGTATGCCTGCCGGCTGTTTTCAATGCCCGACCACCCCTCTTATCAGTCCTTCTTCACCGATTCTCTCGACCGTCAGTATGGGTTGTACGTGTCTGCCCTGCTGCCCCATGGAGTCCACTTTCGTCACCTGCTTCGACAATTGGATTTTGCCCTCCCTACCACCTTCAGAGAGGGTGAGAGCCCGACACCACCTTGGCTCCAGGCTCCGGTTCATATTCATCTCGTCCTCAGGTCGCTCCCGAAGGAGGGTACTCCGGCTGCAGTGTATTGCTCACAGTTTGTCGAACTTCACGCGTGACTTGCCAGTCACACCTTTATTTACACTGATGGCTCCAAAACTGACGATGGTGTCGGCTGTGCCTTTGTCGTCGGGGCCGTCACCTTTAAATACCGGCTCCTCGACCAGTGTTCCAGCTTTACGGACGAGCTTTTTGCTCTCCATCAGACCGTTCAGTATGCCCGCCGCCACCGCCATTCATCGTATGTACTCTGCTCTGATTTACTCAGTGCTCTTCAGAGTCTTGGAGCTCCATATCTGGTCCATCCTTTGGTGCAGTGGATCCAGCAGTCCCTCCATTCTTTTGCTGATGATGGCTCTCCTGTCAGCTTTCTGTGGGTTTCCAGCCATGTAAGAGTGCCTGGGAATGAGGCTGCTGATGCTGCAGCCAAGGCTGCAGTCTTCCTGCCTTGGTCAGCCTCCCATTGTGTCCCGTCATCTGACATTAGTGGGGTTATTTGTAAGAGGCTTGTGTCATCGTGGTGGGATAGTTGTTCATCACTTCAAGGAAACATGCTCCGGGCCGTAAAACTGTTCCCGACTGCTTGGACAACCTCCTCCCAACCATCTCAGCGAGAAGAGGTCCTTCTGACCAGGTTGCGGATTGGGCATTGCCGGTTTAGCCACCACTACCTGCTCTCCGGTGACCCAGCCCCGCAGTGCCCTTGTGGTCATGCATTGACAGTGCGCCACGGTTTATTGTCGTGTCCCCGTTTTAGTCAATCTCGTGTTGTCCTGTCTCTGCCATCTACTTTACAGGATATTTTAGCTAATGGCGCTCGAGCAGCTGCTCGTGTTCTTCGTTTTATTACTTTGACTGGCTTGTCCAAAGACATCTAACTCTTTCACTTATTTTATCTGCATCTTTGTAAGAACTTTCTGGTGTTCCCCCCCCCCCCCCCCCCCCCTTCCCCGAGTTTTACTAGATTCTATGTGCTCTTACAATTGTGACTCGACGCTAATGACCTCAGTAGTTGAGCGCCCTTAAACCTCAAACAAACAAAAAACAAAAAAAATGCCACCATTGTCTAACATGAAGTAATAAACTGTAACAGTGATGAAAGAACAGGCATTTCCCATATATTAGATTTCTGCATAACTCCATAGTGGTTTTTTTCCAATGTTGGTATTCCAGTTGCTATGGGCTTATTTATCGATTTTCATTTTCTCTTTGAAGTTCATTGTTGCTATTTGAGTTAACGTATTGTCATTTTGTCACCGTGAGTGAAGCAATGGGTGCTAGAAAATTGAATGCCAAGTGGAGGAATCAGAACATTTCCAACACCCTCTTCTATTTGAGTTCAGTAGATGGGTGACAGCAGCAGAGGTAGCCAGAAACATTTGTGCTATGTATGGGGATAATGCCACTGGACAAAGCAGTAAAATGGTTTTCTCAATTTAAGAAAGATCGTCGTAACGTTAGTGACTATCCGCATTCGGGAAGACCTTCGGGGTTTGAAGAAGATTGTTTAAATGAATTAATCCAACAGTGACATCCATCTGTGTACTCAAGAACTTGCAGATGTGATGAACTGTGATCATTCCCCCATCATGCTACATTTACATGCAATGGGGAAGGTTAAAAAATCAGGTATATGCTCCAAGTGAAATTAACAAAAATCAATGCTTGGTCATATGTTCATCTCTGCTTGCATGTCATCAATTGGCGCCTGAACAATGACCATTCCTATCCTGAATTGTTACTGATGATCAGAAATGGCGTCTTTATGCTAATATCAGGAAAAGAAAGGAATGGTTGAGCCCACACAAAGCAGCAACTTCCTGTACAAACATCTGTTCACATCCACAAAGGATAATGTTATGCATCTGGTGGAACAGCGATGGTGTGGTGTACTACAAATTTCTTCCTTGAGGAGTAACCATACAGCTGACATTTATTGTCAACAACTGAGATGGCTTTGGAGACACAGTCCAAGATCAATGACCAGAAAGACAACATGAATTGATGCTAACTCTACTATCATGCCCACCTCCATTCTGCTAGACTGACAAAAAGCACCATACAGAAATTGGGTTGGGAAGTCATTTCACAACTCTGCCCCCCCCCCCCCCCCCCTGCCCTTATTCACCTGATCTTGTGCCTCAGATTGTTAACTTTTCTGCTCTCTATCAAACAACCTTCAAGGAACTTTCTTCCTAATGAACATGTGCTCCAAACATAGCTCAACAAATTCTTCACCTCAAAACCAAGTGATTTCTACAGCTGCAGAATCGAAAAGGTACCCCAGCATTGGCAGACTGCTGTAAGTAGTGAAGGATAATATACTATTGATAACAAGTCTCTGTTATGTGTATATGTTGTTTATTAAAATTATGTAAAAACCTTAAACTTATACACCAACCCAATATTTTAGTGGAGACAAAAAGGTTAAGAGAGATTTGACATAAAATGACAGAGGGAAAAACTTTGCTGCAATTGTTGATTATGCAGTGGTTGTTGTAGTTGGCCTATGTGCAACAGTTTATTTTTATTGAGAATTTCAGTAACATTGTGCTCATGTACCATACTGAATTTGTAAGAAATGGTAACACATCTTAAAGTATTACACTAGACAAAACAGTTCCAATGAGATTCAACTCAGTAGCCATTATCAGAAAATGATGTGCTAGACAGATAAGATTATGAAGGAATGTCAATATAAATAGGAGAAGCTGTTCTCTATGTACTAAGCATTCAGTCCAAGGCTTATGTATGCAGCAAAACAAGTAAATGTTGACTTAAAAGAGAATTCTGTTGTTAAGTTTCAGCTTGAAAAAAAAAGATATGAATTATTTAACAAATGCTAGCAATTGATGAGACAAGAACAAAAGATAATGTCAGAGAATTAGTAGCAGAATGATGGAAACTATAATTTTGATCCAGAATTGCAGACTATCACAAACTAATGAGCTGCTGTATAAGAGCCATATATTAACCTCTTTATAGTTAAGATAACATCTACACACTGGATGTACAATTTGTTTTTTTGCAAACCATGATTGGTGGAAAGTGTGCTAATGTCTGTGGATGACTCAAAGTTTGAGCATGTATGTTCTCTCCCTCCTCATGTTCCAAGATTTACAGAGGCTCTCTCAAAAGTGTTGTCCAGCGGTATAGCAAGAGAATTTCGGTGAAGCTTGTAACATCTGGAGGTAACAAATGAAAAGATGAAACTTTTAGTCAATATGTGATGCATCCATGGTTAATGTAATTTTTAGGTCACTTCCAACAAAATTATCTCTTAATGGTTTTGAGGCCAGATCCAGCAAACAATTTTAACCTGTTATGAATATATTCACTTTGTTACTTGAAGTGGAGACATTGGGAACATGGCAGCTATGAGGTTGAAAAAGGAAAGAAGAAAAAAAAAAAAATCCGCAATCATGCGTTGAAGATTACATGATGTTGACTGGCCACTGTGTGATCCTCTGCAATGTGCATTGTGTGGATGCAATATGGAGGAAAGATGTTTCTTCAGTTGCTATCATGAGGCTGACTCCACTCTATTCCAGGCCTCCTACCAAGGAAAAATCCATGGAATTACTGGGAATTGAACCAGGGTCCTCTGTACGAATGTCACACATACAAGTCAGTAGGCTACAAAGACGAGATAGAAAAATGCCATATTAATTCAGAGTTAATGGTCTTGTCACTTCCAAACAGTGTAATCTGATATCCATAAAGGGAACTACAAAATAATTTGTCAACAACCTTAATAATTGTTTATCCCTGAGACAATTTGTGTAGTAATATAATAAAACTTATTTTGCCATCCATGTATGTATTTTCTGTCACCTTTCTGTCTAGAATGAAACCCAATTTCCCAAATAATTTAAATTTTAATGTGAATTTTTTAAAATGCCTTGCAAGTGTTGGAATAAAGAAGCAGTCGAATACACTAGTGAGCCAAAACATTGACCACCTGCTCAGTAGTATTTTGGTCCACCACTGGAGATCAATAGATTCTGCATTTCATGGATTCAGTAAGTCCTTGGTAGATTTCTGGAGGTATGTGGCACCAGCTGTTTAAACACAGGTCATGCAATGCCTACATATTATGGACTGGTAGTATGTGGGTGGAAAGCTGACATCTAGTAGTATATTCGATGTGTTACATTGTATTTAGATCAGGCAAATTTGGTGATCAAGACTTCAGTGTGAGCTCTCTATTGTGCTGCTCCAATCACTCTAGCACGATTCTGGCCTTGTGACAAGGCAGTTATTCTGCTGGAATAGTCCATCACCACTTGAGAAGACCTGAAACATGAAGGGCTGCAGGTGTTCTGCTATAATTTTCCATAGTCCACAGATGTCATAATGCCTTTGATTACTGCTCATGTCCCATGGAAGGCAAAGTGAGTGTCCTCCATAGCACAACACTGCCCCAACTGCCATATGTCAGTGGCCCAGTTATATTTCAGGCAGCCATTTGCCTGGTTGCAGCATATCTGGACATGGCCATTGAATTGGTGTAGTAAGAAACTTGATCCACTCAGATAGGTAATACATTTCTGTTGATTCATGGTCCAATTTCAATTATCTTGTGCCCATTGCTGTTGTAAACGGTTATGTCATTGGGTCAGCACAGGAATGCACAGGGTTTGTCTGCTCAGAGCCACATAATGATGCGTTCCTAAGCACTTGTGGCTGTACTAAAACTGTACTCTGGTCATCAGATCTGCCATAGATCACTCCTACTCTACTTTACAGAGTAGGCAAGCCTCTAATCTCAGCATCCTGTGATAAGACCTGGAAGTCCAACACCTTGTTACCTACTTGTACTTTCACAGTCCTTCAACCACTTTCTGTAGGTGCTCATGGCAGAAGTACTTAGTCAGAGACCAGCTTCACTATATTTGAAATGCACATTCCCAAGCACTGAACCATAACAGCCTGCCCTTTGTCAAAGTTAACCCATGTCGCTAGACTTCACCATTGTTAGAATGATTCCTCATTTGTTTCCATTCCACATACATACTTTCCTTATCACCAAGTGGGCTTTAGTTTGCAGTCAGCATAATTTTTGGCTCGTATATCACAACTTACGATGTTGGTTACTTTTTATAGTAAATCTCTCCAAAACATTAAAATGGAGAATCACTGGGGGAATTGTGGTGTATACTAAAAACAAAACTCCAGTGATGATTCCGGGAATGATGATGAGTTAACACTTTAAATAATTGCAATTGTGATTACTCAAATTTGCAAGAAGAGGAGCATTTTCAGTGCATATCACCCATTCCTCAGTTGCTGTTCCAGTTCATGTATGGTAGAGATCCAAAACCTAATCCGTTGCTAATATTAAATATTTTGCAGTTAAAAATTAAAAACTATTCTGAATGTTAAGAAGTTATATATGTCTATAATTCTCTTGCAGTGGGATCCAAACCGTTCAAACTCTCTGGCAACGTTCTTGGGACACTCCCAACTAGTTTACAATGCTATGTGGTCTCCACATGTTCCTTCATGCTTCGCCTCTGTGTCAGGTGTGTTTCTACAATGCCTAAAGTTTGTATTCTCTTTATTTGTTACTTCATTAATATTTCTGATTTATTAATTGTCTAATTGTGTTTAATATATGTAAACATAAAGCCAGTACAATGTCATTGGCAAAACAATGATGTAACGCATTATTCGAGTACATTTCATTAACACACATTCTTCTTTCACTAGTTTAGAGATACATATTTCCATTTTCTTGTATAATGATAATTTTCAAAGTGAACCTTGGTTAGCTGAACCTTTTTATTATCTTTAGGAAATAAATCAATAAAGCATGGCAGACTACTTCCCCCTCCTTTTGTATCAAGAAAAAGAATCCTCCATTCACATAAGTTCAAGATCCTCTTAACTTTCTCCCTGCTTTTCTTTCAAATATTTTTGTGGGTAAACTCGTGTGTTACATCGTTGTTTTAGCCACATCTATAGATAACTAGATCATCTTATACCAGAAAAAACAAACCTGCTTTAGTTGAAGGCCAGGGACAGTCATTTCTATGCTATATCATCAGAGAATTTAGAAAATCCGTAACATAGCTAAAGTGATGACTTCAAATTTTACAACCTAATGTGCACATATAGTTATGTATAGTAGAATATAAAATAGTTAAAAATCATGCAGTCTCAAAGTAAATATTGTAGGTATTACTATTTCTTTAATTTTCTGTCTTGGTCACATTCACCTTTGAGTTAACGGAGACTAGTTTCAGACATTTCTGGTCATCTGTCATATTGTAAAATACAAAATATTGAAGTATACATGTAATTTACATATAGCATTCTATATGTACAGATAATAATGGTTCATATTAATGGTTATAACATACCAGAGTTGTTCTCAAGTGATTAATCAAATAAATTCACAGTATAACAACATTTACAGATTTTAAATTATTCTTGATGCATGTACATGTGAGCGTGCCCGCCCACACACACACACACACACACACACACACACACACACACACACACACACACACACACACACACTCTTTTAATGTTGTAATCTCTCATTATTTTCTGAATTAATTGATCATCATACTATCCTGTAGGTGATGGAACGCTGCGAATATGGAACTCGCATATGCCACAACGTGCTACAATGACATTACGAGCACATGATGCTGAGGTGCTTAGTTGTGATTGGTGCAAGTACGACCAAAATATTCTAGCCACAGGTGGTTCAGATGGCCTCATCCGGGGGTGGGATCTCCGTAGTTTCTCAATGCCAATCTTTGAGCAGAAGGTAAGTAGCAGTTAAAAAATTCAAAACAAGAATATGGGAGACAGAAAGAGCATAACTCTTAAGGTCTGCTATGTTTTTCCAAAATGGGCACTGTCACTAATGGTGTGAAAACTTGCTCTCATACTGGAAGGTACCGTATTTCAAAAGTACCATTGTTTTAGCAAGGTGTGGGCAAATTTGGAGGTCCCTGTTTGCAAATGTTCAGCATGTTGTCAAATTGTGTGTCAATTTCTTAGCTCTTAAATTAAATTATGTGGTAATGAATGAGTCCCGATTACTCTGAGATTGTGCAAGACAGGAAAAATTCCTTAGTTCAGTAGCTTATGTTTGTGGTAGAAATCATATCACAGAATGTATTGCACCTCTTAATGAAAAAAGAAAAAAAAAACATATTTAGCTAACTCATACTCCCAACTGATCATCATTTCTCTCCTCTGTTTTGAGTGCTCTCCTAGATTTGTTATCAGTGATACATTGAATAAAAATTGCTATAAGAGCTAACTATAACATTGTTGAGTTCAATAATCAGAATTATTGTTGCATAGTAGCTGTCATCAAGATAAAGTTAGTCACATGAGGAGGTTACTGGAGAAGAGGTAGGTGGCACAAATAACTTGGAAAATAAATACCTGTGATGAAAAGTAAAGTAGATGGGCCAAGGAAAATAATGAGTAGAAGGAATAAAAGTTACGGCAAGAAGTAGTCTACAGGAGGCAATTGAGAAAATAAATTGTGGAACTTAGAATGCAACAAATGACCTTTGATGTTGGAGGAAGACATCTGCTAGATAGATAGATAGATAGATAGATAAAGCAGCATGTGTAAGATATTATTAGTTTATGAATACGAAAAAAGTGTATAATTTATATTTTCAAAATGGTACGTTGGGTCCTTTATCCCTGTAATTGATAGAGAAAATTGTATTAAGTTGAAGGCATTCATATTTTCAGCAGCAGGATAGGCAAGCACTTTTCATTTGGCAGTTATATTATTTTGGCAGTTTCATACATGAAATGAAAAGATAAAATAGCTTCTTATATTGAATATTGCTTTGGTTTTCTGTAATAATTATTTCTCTTTCTAGGGGTGCGAATTTGCAGTTAGAAGGGTGAAGTTCTCTCCACATCATCTCTCAGTATTAGCATCTGTTGCGTATGATTTCACTACAAGGTATGTCCTCAATGTATTCATTACTCTATGTGTTGAACTTTTCAATGAATGAGAATTTTCTATCTCCCGTAACAAGCTGAGTTAAGGATCAATGGTAAATCATGGGGCAAAAAATTAAGGAATGATAGCTGAGCAGCAACAGTAAAGCCAACTTATACTTAATTTAGAACATGAAATACCATTTGCCTTGTTTAGAAGCCAAATGTAATGAAAATATGTATAAAAGGCTATCAGTGGTAGACTAAAGGATAATATGCTCTACAAATTTCAAAGACAACTGTGCATGCGTGGCAGCAGAGCTTGGGCCAACAAAGTCTACATTGCCGAACTGTGTTGCTACAGACAAGTCAGCTCATTTGCCTACTGTACATTACACATTCAAATATGCGAGGGGAATAATAAATATTAAAACCAATTTTGATTAATTGTCATGAGAGAAATATTAATTCATGTCTTGACGACGTTGTGTGCACTGCTCCACAGATTTACTCTGCATGACGTCGGGAGGCGAGAACAGCTGACACAGCTTTGTGAAGATGTTGTTGTTGTTGTTGTTGTTGTGGTCTTCAGACCTGAGACTGGTTTGATGCAGCTGTCCATGCCACTCTATCCTGTGCAAGCATCTTCATCTCCCAGTAGCTACAGCAACCTACATCCTTCTGAATATGCTTAGTGTATTCATCTCTTGGTCTCCCTCTACGATTTTTACCCTCCACACTGCCTTCCAGTATTAAATTGGTGATCCCTTGATGCCTCAGAACATGTCCCACCAACCGATCCCTTCTTCTAGTCAAGTTGTGCCACAAACTTCTCTTCTCCCCAATCCTATTCAATACTTCCTCATTAGTTACGTGATCTACCCATCTAATCTTCAGCATTCTTCAGTAGCACCACATTTCGGAAGCTTCTATTCTCTTCTTGTCTAAACTACTTATTGTCCATGTTTCACTTCCATACATGGCTACACTCCATACAAATACTTTCAGAAAAGATTTCCTGACACTTAAATCTATACTCGATGTTAACAAATTTCTCTTCTTCAGAAACGCTTTTCTTGCCATTACCAGTCTACATTTTATATCCTCTCTACTTCGGCCATCATCAGTTATTTTGATCCCCCAATAGCAAAACTCCTTTACTACTTTAAGTGTCTCATTTCCTAATCTAATTCCCTCAGCATCACCCGACTTAATTCGACTACATTCCATTATCCTCGTTTTGCTTTTGTTGATGTTCATCTTATATACTCCTTTCAAGACCTATCCATTCCATTCAACTGCTCTTCCAAGTCCTTTTTCTGTCTCTGACAGAATTACAATGTCATTGGCAAACCTCAAAGCTTTTATTTCTTCTCCATGGATTTTAATACCTACTCCGAATTTTTCTTTTGTTTCCTTTACTGCTTGCTCAATATACAGATTGAATAACATCGGGGAGAGGCTACAATCCTGTCTCACTCCCTTCCCAATCACTGCTTCCCTTTCATGCCCCTCGACTTTTATAACTGCCATCTGGTTTCTGTACAAATTATAAATAGCCTTTCACTCCCTGTATTTTACCCCTGCCACCTTCAGAATTTGAAAGAGAGTATTCCAGTCAACATTGTCAAAAGCTTTCCCTAAGTCTACAAATGCTAGAAACGTGGGTTTGCCTTTCCTCAATCTTTCTTCTAAGATAAGTCGTAAGGTCAGTATTGCCTCACGTGATCCAGTATTTCTACGGAATTCAAACTGATCTTCCCCGAGGTCGGCTTCTACTAGTTTTTCCATTTGTCTGTAAAGAATTCATGTTAGTATTTTGCAGCTATGGCTTATTAAACTGATTGTTCGGTAATTTTCGCATCTGTCAACACCTGCTTTCTTTGGGATTGGAATTAATATATTATTCTTGAAGTCTGAGGGTATGTCGCCTGTTTCATACATCTTGCTCACCATATGGTAGAGTTTTGTCAGGACTGGCTCTCCCAAGGCCGTCAGTAGTTCCAACGGAATGTTGTCTACTCCGGGGGCCTTGTTTCGACTCAGGTATTTCAGTACTCTGTCAAACTCTTCACGCTGTATCATATCCTCCATTTCATCTTCATCTACATCCTCTGCCCTTTCAATAATATTGTCCTCAAGTACATCGCCCTTGTATAGACCTTCTATATACTCCCTCCACCTTTCTGCTTTCCCTTCTTTGCTTAGAACTGGGTTTCCATCTGAGATCTTGATGTTCATACAAGTGGTTCTCTTATCTCCAAAGGTCTCTCTAATTTTCCTGTAGGCAGAATCTATCTTACCCCTAGTGAGATAAGCCTCTACATCGTTACATTTGTCCTCTAGGCATCCCTGCTTAGCCATTTTGCACTTCCTGTCGATCTCATTTTTGAGACGTTTGTATTCCTTTTTGCCTGCTTCATTTACTGCATTTTTATATTTTCTCCTTTCATCAATTAAATTCAATATTTCTTCTGTTACCCAAGGATTTCTAGCAGCCCTCGTCTTTTTACCTACTTTATCCTCTGCTGCCTTCACTACTTCATCCCTCAGAGCTACCCATTCTTCTTCTACCGTATTTCTTTCCCCTATTCCTGTCAATTGTTCCCTTATGCTCTCCCTGAAACTCTGTACAACCTCTGGTTCTTTCAGTTTATCCAGGTCCCATCTCCTTAAATTCCCACCTTTTTGCAGTTTCTTCAGTTTTAATCTACAGGTCATAATCAATAGATTGTGGTCAGAGTCCACATCTGCCCCTGGAAATGTCTTACAATTTAAAACCTGGTTCCTAAATCTCTGTCTTACCATTATATAATCTATCGGATACCTTTTAGTATCTCCAGGGTTCTTCCATGTATACAACCTTCTTTCATGATTCTTAAACCAAGTGTTAGCTGTGATTAAGTTGTGCTCTGTGCAAAATTCTACAAGGCGGCTTCCTCTTTCACTTCTTAGCCCCAATCCATATCCACTTACTACGTTTCCTTCTCTCCCTTTTCCTACACTCGAATTCCAGTCACCCATGACTATTAAATTTTCATCTCCCTTCACTATCTGAATAATTTCTTTTATCTCATCATATATTTCATCAACTTCTTCATCATCTGCAGAGCTAGTTGGCATATAAACTTGTACTACTGTAGTAGGTGTGGGCTTCGTATCTATCTTGGCCACAATAATGCGTTCACTATGCTGTTTGTAGTAGGTTAGCCACATTCCTATTTTCCTATTTATCATTAAACCTACTCCTGCATTACCCCTATTTGATTTTGTGTTTATAACCCTGTAGTCACCTGACCAGAAGTCTTTTTCCTCCTGCCATCAAACTTTAACCTATCCATTTCCCTTTTTAATTTTTCTAACCTACCTGCCCGATTAAGGGATGTGAGATTCCACGCTCCGATCCATAGAACGCCAGTTTTCTTTCTCCTGATAACGACGTCCTCTTGAGTAGTCCCCGCCCGGAGATCCGAATGGGGGACTATTTTACCTCCGGAATATCTTACCCAAGAGGACGCCATCATCATTTAGTCATACAGTAAAGCTGCATGCCCTCGGGAAAAATTACGGCCGTAGTTTCCCCTCGCTTTCAGCCGTTCGCAATGCCAGCACAGCAAGGCCGTTTTGGTTATTGTTACAAGGCCAGATCAGTCAATCATCCAGACTGTTGCCCTTGCAACTAGTGAAAAGGCTGCTGCCCCTTTTCAGGAATCACACGTTTGTCTGGCCTCTCAACAGATATCCCTCCGTTTTGGCTGTCTGTATCGCTGAGGCACGCAAGCCTCCCCACCAACGGCAAGGTCCATGGTTCATGGGGGTAGGTTTGTGAAGATATGAAGTATAATTTTTCTCAAAATGGCAATTGGCTACCGATAAGGTCATTGAAACTGCTTGCAGTAATTACCATTTATTGTAATTTGAACTGCATAATAAGTAAAAATGCCATACTTTTGGCTGTTAATTGGCATTATGATTGTAAACTAACACATCCAATGTTACAGTGAGAGACCACATTTATAATCCTTTGAATAAGCAAACAATTAACCAACTCCAGGGAATGCTGACCGATAACATCGAAAACCATCGATATCTCGACAAGTAACAGCTACTGTCATTTTAGGGCCTTATCCAGTTTGTGCCTTGAAAATAACATACGTTTACATGTGGAAATAGGACTTCTGATGAATTTATCCAGCTGCATTCTCGCATACAACATGATGGGAGAAGCTTAACTGCTGCTTGGGCAATGTTTTGAACATTATAGACTTCTTAATTAAAAGGATACAAAGTCCTAATGAAAAAGGCTAGGAAGTTCTCCATTATTATGTATGCAACTGATATGTTGACAAACACTTTTTTAAACCATGAGTCTGTAAAACTAAGAAATGTTATTACTTTGTTCCAAAGTCCCTTCTGTTTGAGTCAATTTCTGAACAATATGATTGTAAATTTACAATGGGAGGTTCAAGTCACATATCCATCATCACTTCCCTGTCAAATTCTTCTTTCTGAAGCGTTTCAGCATGCCAAACAGACAGTGTGCCAGCTGCAGGTGGAATGTTGTCTATTGCCTCATTGTCTATTGTCACGTGCACAAGCGATTCGCTGTATGTTATCTTGAATGTTTCATTTCTTTCTCCCACATAGCCTTAAAACCCTTTGCCCAAATCAATTCTATGGGGCTACACTGACAGTGACACAGGGGTAAATGTTAAACTGTGTGACCCCATTCAGATGCAATGTGGTCATGTTTGTACATTCTGTCACGTGACTATAAATTGACAGGCTGCAGGAGATCGGCACGAGTCTAGTTTATACAGTGCTTAATATTTTTGTTTTTAAGCTGGGGAATTTTGTAATTTAATTATAATTGACAATGACCAACTGCAAAGCAAGGTATGACAAGATTTGTGAATCACATCATGAAAATGACAGCGCTCATTTCCAAACGGTAATCACTGCTGTTTTTCTTACACGTAAATAAAATTTTAATCTCAGCAACAAAACCAGAAGAACAGCCAACACGAAGAATGATTATCCGAGAACCTATTCCTATGAGAACTTTAAATCTGCCACTACCATTACACATTTTCCGGCAGATCTTTTTCAAAAGATTCTGACTGACTCATCAAGGTAATACAATGATCAACTACCTCCTTCTCTTGTATCATGAATCTTTATATGGGATATAGTTCACACTGCATCTATGTCACTTCTTTGATCTAAAACTCTCTTCTTAATGTATCTGGAACCGCATTTACATTGACGAAGCTGCATAACTATTACAGGTTTATGTGATGTCGGGCATTCATCATTCGCATCAAGCATTTTAAAATAGCGTTGTTAAAACCATCCATTTGTGTTACAGGTTCCTTGTGATTTAAGTGCTTTCCAGGCGACATGAAACCAACTGTTTCTATGGTTGCTACAGCTCTGACCACTTTATTTACAATTCCTTTTACAGTTCTCTTGCCGATACCACCTGGTTCTGCAGTCTGTTCTTGTGTTTTCAAATGTCAACGGTAGGAGACCTGCTGTCAAATTCACGTTTGAAAAAATGTAGCATGTAGAAGTGAGATTCTCACTCTATAGCTGTAACTCTTTGCCAATGCCTAGTGGAGGGGGACATGCAAAATGGCTGAAAACTGACCACCACCTTACATGATGCAAACTTGAGGACCAGTTCAATCAGTACTCTTGTCCCCACACACAAAAAATTGTACCAACCCTTTGCAGTTTAACTGTTGTTCCTTTTTTATGTTGTGTAGCATACTGAGAATTCAGTGTTATGTGGCATAGCTACTGTTTTAAAATGTACGGCGGCATCATCATCAGAATCAAATGCTTTTGGCATTTCTGTTGCAAATTATTTTAAGGATAAGCCGTTGCTGATGCATTTCTGAGCTTTAGGTAATTTTAAGTGTGCGACATACGACGCATTGAAACTCTCTTCTTCGAGATTCGATGGTTCAGTCAACTCGTGTACCTCTTCCTTTAAGTTATTGACAAGAGGACATTGTTCGTCATAGGAGTAATGCCTGTGTGTCACTTCACGGAGCAAAAAGAAATACATATTAAACTTTGAGGTTTTTCATCGGAATTATGTACAGAAAGTCCTTTATTTCCCATAACTCAAGACAAACGCTCTTTTTTTTTTTTTTTTTAAAAAAAAAAGGCATAGAAATAACCAGAATGAAACTAGAATGGGCCATAGCAATAAACACAATGACAACTTGAATGATCGTGTGATGTTAAGGTGAGTGAATCTGAACAAAATGCGTGGAGGAAGTGGACTAACAAAACAGTGATGCCTCTTCGAAGTCAAAAAGATGCTGCTCCACTGAATTGCTGATAAGCAAACGAACTGAGGGCTGCTGCTGCAGTGTGACGACACTGCCCGAGTAGTGTTCGAGGAGGAAACACTCATTGGAGGGAACTATCTTAAGAGTCACACTGTTCCAGTCCTGCCTTAATCCCTTAACATAAAACCCTGAGTTATCTTGATTTTATTTTGACAGAAACTTAAAATCCCTAGTACACTTGGGCAACTTGAGAACATACCTTTAAAAAAAATAAAAAATAATAATAATAATAAATTATGCCCGCTTATATCCGTTTCAGCACCGACAGTTACATGTTCGGCCACCCAAGAGTATCTGGTACTACATTTGCAGCCTGGCTGTCACATTTTGGTTGAGGTTGTTGTCACCAGATATTGTCTTTACTGTGTGGAGCTTTGGACCTAGACAACACAACACATGCTTTCACACTCTCTCTTATATTGTTGTTTAGGTAATGCTTTCAGAAAAAGGATTACTATAGTGATCCTGAGTTTGACATTGAATTTAGTAGCTCAGAAAGTGAAGAAGAATATGATGTTACTTAGAGACTGAAAGTGACGGCAGTTAGTCAGTTGAATGCCAAATGTTCAGCAATGGTAAGAGATACATACATTCACTGTGCTTCAGCTAGCTCCTTCAAGATTTATGTTCACAGAAAAATGTTATGAAGTACATGGTTAGACTTCATAATTACACAGAACCTAAAAAATGACTTCAAGTTTCAGTATAATCAAGAGTCCAGTGCATGAGTATACTCGGGATTTTATCATTGGTGATTTTCAAAATTTTGTAACTCATTATTTTAAGCTTTTAAAACCATCTTTGTGTGTTCATATGTAATGTCATTCATTATAGGATGTATTTCATTAATAAAAAAAATTGTTTTTGGAACTTAATTTGGAAAAAAAGTTATGTTAACCCTTTAATGACCTCTTCCCCCCCCCCCAACACACACACACATTGTCCCAAATATGATAATTTTTTTTTTTAATAATGAAAAACATGTTGTAATGAATGACATTACATAAAGACATATGTACATAGGTTTTAAAGATCAGAATAATGAGTTATAATATTATGAGAAGGAAAGTTGCTACTCACCATAATGCAAAGATGCTGAGTTGCAGCTAGGCACAACAAAAAGACTCTCACAAATAAAGTTTTTGGCATGCCTGTATTGTTGACGAAGGCCTTAATGGCTGAAAGAGCCATTTTTGTTGTGCCTATCTGCGACTCAGCATCTCCGCTATATGGTGAGTAGCAACTTTCCCTCTCATAATATTGTTACATTCCGTCCTGGATCTTCCATTGTTTGAATATGAGTAATAAAACTTTGAAGATCACCATTACTAAAATCCTGAGTATACTTGTGCACTGGACTTTGACTAAAATATCTAGATACTTTGTCATATTTTTTAGTTTCTGTATAGTTGTGAAATCTAACCATGTGTACACAATGGTTGCCTGTGAACATATATCTTGAAGGAGCTGGCTAGAGCACAGCAGATGCATTTATCTTGTATCACTGGCAAGCGTTAGTCACTCAGCTGACAAACTGTTGTCACTTTCAGTTTCTAATGAAATAACATCACTATACATATCCTTTTTCGAAAGCATTACTAAAGGAAGAGTCTGAGAGTCCGTGTTTCATTGTGTAAGGGCGATATCTACTGGTAACCTTTTCAAACAAAACACGACAGCCAGGCTACAAATGTAGTACCATATGCTCTCTAGCAACCGAACATATAACTACCCGCTCTGAAGCAGATATAAGTGGGGTTTTATATTTCCAAGGGTCTGTCTTTAAGTTGCCTGTGAATACTCGGGATTTTAAGTTCCTGTCAAAATAATAAAAACAAGATAGCTCGGCATTTTAAGTTAAGGGGCTAATGCTGTCGATACACAATATCCTAGCTTTTCAATGATTTGAGGTAGGTTAAAAAGGAAGGGCACATCATTTGGACCTCCAGAATGAAATTTTTTTTTTCTTTTTCATACTTTTTCAGATTGCTGTGTCAAAATGTGAAATCTAGAACATTTAAATACCATCTAATTTTGTACCCTATTCCTGAACTTACATCATTTCCTATTTAGTCACTACTATGATTAATCTTTCTTTTTTTCCTCTGTCATTGTTCTCTTATGGCTGTTATTTTACTGTCTGTAAACAAGTTCAGAAGCTGTTGATGAAAACTTAAACATTGTCAGATTTTGTATGTAACAAGAATACTGTCAGACTGAATTAATATATCACACTTTCTTCATGCTGTTTTTTATTAATGTTGTACTACTTTGTTTATTGTGTACAAATTATCTCAATTATCTCTTTTCCTCAGGATTTGGGACTTCAAAGTATCATCAGAAGCAGTGGAGACAGTAAAGCATCACTCAGAGTTCGTGTATGGTTTGGACTTCAATAGCCATGTGGTAGGACAGATTGCTGACTGTGGATGGGACTCACTCGTTCATGTTTTCAACCCTCGTTCTCTCAGTACCGTGCCATCCATTCCTATAAAGTGAATCATTCCAGTTTTCTTTGTGGTTTTCCTCCTCCTAGAATTTGTTTGTCAGTGCATCATCTGGTACATAGATCCCTGCCTCATATTTAAGTGGAAATAATGTAATCATTAATGAAATTATGAAGTAGGGATGATGGAATGTGATGCCAAAGAAGGTGACCACTCACCTACAATAATGAAGTTCTGAGCCATGAATGTGATCCACACATTAGAGTATGGGTAGATGTATTTTGTTTGAGTCTGCAGAATTACACATGAGCTGTAATAGTAGCTGGTAATGACCAACAACTATGCGGATACACCACTGTCTTAAAAATATTCAAGCTACTTTACTTATTATGGTATTGTTTTGCTTGCTAATGAAGTAGCGATACAGCTTTTGAGCATATGTTTTGGAAGCTTAACACTCATAAGCTAGATTTACTGCACTGGCTTTGAATAAAGCAGTCAGAAGACAAGTTATGTAAGCTTTTCATCCCAAGATCTTTGGTGAATGACTTGTCATGTGTATTCCTCCAGATAAAAGTTATAGTACCTGTAGCCTTTTTAAATAAATTCACCAGCAGAAATAGTTTGTGGAGACAAGGAGATTTCTATGAGCTGCCTTAATTATAATGCAAAAACTAAATTGTTTTCTTTGCAACTGTATACATCACTGTTCATTTTCATCTTAAAATTTGAACATTTATTGTAGTCTGAGCACAGTGCACACAAGATTTTAGACTATTTCAAACTGTGTAATAATAAAATAACCATCAGTCTAATGTTTTAATATTTTTCCTTACTCATTTTGTTTAAGTTTACAAACCTTCAAAGTCAGATACATATTTGTATTTACTCGTTGCTGGTCATTCTCTCTAAATACAGTGATATGTCACACAAGTTAAATTTTTTTGGGATTCATATCTCTATTTTAGTCGTTGTAATTGTGCATAACCATGACTTAATTGTTTAAAACAATAAAATAATACTAGTGATCACTCTATTCTTATTCAGTTCTTTTTATTACTCTTTGTACATGTGGTCATATCTATTCATGACTATAGATTTTTTACTTCATACTGAAGAAGGGAGTGGTTTTTTTTGAAGAAAAGAAAAGTAAAAAGTCAACTACTGTATTGATTACTATTAATTGATTCAGGTTTCCATGTTTATCAAATCTCCTAATTAATAAGTACATTGTACAGTTTTTTGTCATGTATTTATTCAACGTGAACAGCATGGTGGCATCAATTTTTGTACTTATTCAGTGAGACACTTTTCTCCTTTAAGTGTTATAATATGCAAATGGGAAGATGTCAGTGTCATGTGGTTGAAGATGGATGTATGTATATCAACATAACTTCTGAAGTTTTCCAATATTTAATTGCACAAGAAACAGATTAAATTTTACTTTTACCTACAATATTTCTGTAACTTAATTTATAAATCTATCTGCCATTTACCGGTGCAATATAAATGTTAGCCCCACCTTAAAGACACATGAGTAATAGTGTGATGTAGCATTTCACTAAATTAATGCTGGAATTGTTTTGCATCTCTGGATCTTGAGTATGTTTAATAGACCACTTCTTACTTAATAGATGTTATCTCATATTTGGTTTTATGGCACTTGACAGGACTTTCACCACTGTTGAAGCTGAGTGTAAGCCAAAACTTATCTTGTTTATCTGTGTTAATGAAGCTCTACAGCTTTTCCATAACTGGAGAGGCTGGTTCAATCAACATGTAACACAAAGACAAGGGCATCTCCTTTATAACAGTATCTAGTGGAGCATTATGAAACAAGGCTGTCTTCATATTTTACAGCTGCATAATTTTAGTTAAATATTTGGCCATACTATTTTCAAAATAATTATTACAAAAATGTGAACAACTTCAGTATAATTAATAACAGAAAAGCAAGCCTTGCATGCAGAAGAATCAGAATCTTAGCTTTGCAATGAAACCATTGAGTCTTAAGATTGTGAGACGATTGCTTTTTTTTTGGGGGGGGGGGGGGAGAAGAGACAGGAAAATAATTATTTTCCATTGTTTTTGATTGCACATGCTTGCATTTTGAAACTATGGTTTTAAATAGTTTCAATAGTATGTCACTTTACAGTTATTGGCCTCATCCTGCTATGGAAGCAACAGCTTGAGGTTTTTTTTTTTTTTTTTTTTTTTTTTGTAGTTCTTTTTTTCTTTAAGGAATGCAATGCATTCTGTAATATGATCTCTACCGTCCCTTGCCCGAACATAAGCTGTTGAACTAAATAAGCTCTCCTGCCCTCCACAATCTCAAAGTAATCTGCACACATTCCTTATCACATAATGCCGGTTAGAGTTAAGAAACAGACACATAATTAACCAACTGGCTTAACAGTTGCAAACAAGCAAGTCTAAATCTATCTACAATTTACATAAACAATGACATTTTTTAAATATGGTACATTCCAGTATAACAGCAAGATTTCAACAAATGTATGTTTACATTCTAATGGGCAATATGGTACCGTGCTATCCACATTACAAGATGCATATTTCCCACATTTGGGTTATAAATGTGTCACTGATATTTGTGTCATACACATCCACATCATATGTACCTATGAGGTTAGACATTTTCTTCATAATATTTCAATATTATGGTTACAGATAATCCACTATTTATTTATGTTGAAAAAAATTCATTATCATTTTTCTGAGCTGGATATACACGGTAACATTATTTTAGTTTAACTAGATTTGACTCATCAAGAATAATTACTATTAGGTTAGAGACCAAGCTACTATTCATCTGTTTTTAATGAATTCATGTATTGAACTGCCAGTTTTGTCTCAGAATTGCTGTGTATAGCGTGGCTGAACAAAGCAATATACAATTTAAGAAATGGTTTTTATCCAGTATGGGACATATAATGTATGTTTTATTTTCCTTCATTCCCTCATTTAACATTATGGGAAATAATTGTCATGATAGAGTTTTTCCTGGGTTTTTTACTAAAAGTAGTCGGTTACATGTATTCATTTCATCTGCAACTCTAAGCTCCCTAATGCAGAACAGAAAGAAGTCTGAAGTCATGGATGAAAAGTGTTTACACATTTTGGAGTTTGTCATCATGTGAACAAACACTTTGATGCAGTAGCAGCGGTAGCAACGTTACTTTCGGGAGTGTTACCTGCCTTTGCATTGTATTCTGAAGTTTGTCACACAAAATATTTAAGCATTTGTTGCCTACAGAAGCCAGTCTTGAATTGATAGGTGCTTTGAATGAATAACAAAATATGAAACAAGCCTGTCTTCATCACATGTAACAAAATATAGTTACATCACTAATATTTTTATCTGTGGGTTTACTGTGACTATAACTCTTAGGTTAAAGTTAAAGGATAACCAACTGTCTCTGAGCATTTTATTTTTATTGCTTCTTCAATGTCCAACCCACTTCAGAGTTAAACTCTGTTTTCCATCATTGCTGTTTGGGTTTTCCCGTAGTAAGAAACAGAACTAAGACAGCTGCTATTCTTGCATTCTGGACTTAATTTAACACAAAAGTAATTGTCAACATAAATTTAGATGTAAATCTTTCTTTTGTTACTGAATTTATGCCATTTGCAACCTTCAGTTGATGATCCAAATACAGAGGTATTTCACCAGTACATATGCCAAACATTCAGTGGCAGAATGAAGGTACGAACTGAGAATTCACACATATATACATTCAAGTGCATTAGATGTAATTATCTTGCAAAAGTAACAGTCTTTCACTTTCTTTCTTTACGAAGCATGTTAAGCTGAAAACCCGAACAGTAGTTCTAGAAAGGGTGTTGCACATGGTAGGCACAATAAACACAGTGATACTCCCTGCATTGTATGGGATGGGAGGAGGCCGGTCTGACACACACACACACACACACACACACACACACACACACACACACACACACAGAGAGAGAGAGAGAGAGAGAGAGAGAGAGAGAGAGAGATTTCTCTTGCCTCCTCCATGCAGCAGACCATTTGAGGTACTTTAATCAATACCTTTCACTCCCAACAGGTCCAAAGAATTTGTGAGAAAGTAGTAGTGCCTCACAGAATTGAGTACTGTACAATTAAGTCCCATAGGGGTAGCAGGGATACTGGTGTTAATACTCCATAGCTCTGCCAGCTTTGTATTTTGAAATGCAGTAGGGTTTTTATCTGAAAACACAATTGAAAGTCAGTTATGATGCTAACTTTTCATCCTATGCATTTGTCCAGTACAGGATATCTGAAATTATTTGTCAATAATATGACTTCATTTTTTTGCAGTCAAGTTATATTGTTGTTGCATCCACATTGTTATAAGACATGATCATTTGTTATGCGGTGTTTAAAGGATATGTGATAGAACAAGTGATAATGACCTTCTGTCAAGAAATTACTTGGCAGAGAAATTCAAGTTTATATTATGTGAAACATAAAATTGTTCCTTATTCTGTACCTTTGGGGAGGTGTTCAGTACAGATTACCAAATAGTGATATACTGCTTTGACGTCATTACATGAGAAAGGTGGATAATCCTTTTGAAAGTGACAAAAGAAAGCTTCATAAATGGTAATCTGAGCAGAATACTCAGCAGCATGTAGCAACAAAACAATGGAAGGGTTCCACACATTGTCAGTAATTACAATCTTCAGTTTCTTACTAATTTAAATTTGTTTACCTTCTGAGATCATTCTTGGAATATTTTTAGCAGCACAAAGCAGGATGTCATATAAAACTTGCAAAACAACTGTGTCATGTACATACACTATTTTATTTATTCTTGTTACAGAATTATTAATAATATTTATGTTTAGAATATATTGCGTGTTTCCTAGTTTTTCAGTTTTAACATCTGGAGTACTTACAGCACAGATCTGTTAAAAAATGTAGCTTTTATGGATTACAAAGATAACTAGATAATTACACAGTTGTAATGCATTGTAATCATTTGAAGTGCATACAAAATTAATAACATCAAGCTGACTTATTGTCTCCTGAACTAAGTATTTTTAAAACTGAAGTTGCTTCATTACTGTAGTCTTTTAGGTTCTTTGAACATGTTCATGGTTTATAACTAATGGTTCATAAACCATATAAGTTCATATATAAACTGAACTGACTTCATAAGATTTTCATTGTAGAAAATTAAGAGAGTCAGAATGACAAGGACAGAGACTACAGAAAATTTGTGGAATAAGTGAAAAGAATTTTGAAGTCTATTTCCATTACAGAAATTCACTAAACTTAAGACTTGGTAACAGAAGTTTTATTTATTGTTAAATGATATTGTTAATTTTTAATGTTGATTTAAAGGTCCACACACACTAATTCCATAAGACTGTTATTGTGTTTTTATTGTTTTTGTAACTACAGAAGTTTATGGGGTTATGCAACTAATGAATCCGAATTATTTGTGTAGAAAATTTGTATAGACTGAAATTGTTGATTGAAATAAAATAGTACAATAATGAAATTTATTTTCATTCTCTACACAATTTCTTTTCCCCCACTTTGTTTTTCTTCTCTCTGCACATATAGCTTAATGCGTGACCTATAAATGTACAGTTACAATCAATCAGGGTAACTTTTTGCCAGTCAGGGTATCTTTGAACTATGTATTACTTCTGTTCCAAATGGCTGCTGCTCCACCAACTTCCATTATTTTGTACGAAAAGTGTCAGTTTGATTACCTTTGTGACTTCTAGTTAGTATTTCAGTCATCTTCCTACAACCTCTTAGGCTTTTGGTTATCCTTTAATTATATTGGCTGTGAAGAGATGTCCTTACAACAAATGACTTAAGCTGAATAATTCCAGGTCTAGTTAATTAGTAACATGTTCTATGGATCATTTAGAACGATAGATCTTAATGGTGTGGAATGAGTCATTATGCATTCACATTGCAAATTAATTTGTATGAGGGTTGACCCAGAAGTAAAATTCCCTCTATTTTTACAAATGGACATCTGTTTATTCTCATAGAAATTTACGTAGTTACAAGGAAGAAACTTAGCTCTATATTTCTACATAATTTCCATTTTTTTCTATTTATTTTTGTAGATGGTGCTCCAATTCCTGTATTCCCATTCGTAGAACTCTGGCACCTACCCATTGAGGAAGAATTTCATTTCTTCTTTGACTTCATTGTTGCTCTGGGAGCAGTGGCCAGGTAAGTATGATAATTGCTAGGCACAAGGTCCGAACTGTAAGTTGGGTGGAGCATGACACTCCAACCAAAGTTTGTCAAAAGTTCCTGGGTGTGGCAGAACACGTGAGGTCAGGTGTTATCGTGAAGCAGCTTTACACCTTCTGTCAGTCGTCCTCTCCACCTGAGTTTTCATAGTGTGTTGCAATGACTGTCTGAGTTGTTTATTGCCCCATGTTCCATGAAATCAGTCACCAGTATTCCCTTATGATCCCAAAACACTGACCATGAAGCAGCACGAGTTTGTTTGAATTCCTTTGTGACTTGTGACCCCGAGTGATACCTTTGTTTGGATTTTTCTTTCATTTCGGAAGTGAAACGAAACACACATTTCATCTCCTGTAACAATGGAGTCCAACAATCCTTCCTTATGTTCTTGACACTTTTGAAGAAACTGGCGAGCACTGTGAAGGCATTTCTTCTTGGGTTCTGCTATCAGCGTATGTGGTACCCACTGAGCACTACACTTGTGATACCTCAATTTTTACATCAAAGCTCTTTCAACTGTACTGTAAGAACTCCTATGAATCCAAGAAACAAGCTCATGGATGGTGACCCGTTCCGAAAGGCTTCACATCGGACCATCTCAATAACCATTTCCGAAACTGAAGATCTTCCACTTACTCCCTGCACCATTTTCGGACATGTTGAAAGGACATATACTTGTGTCAACTGATGACGAATATCTATGGGTGAAGTCCCTTTCGTGTGCAGAAACTGAATTACAGAGTGAACCTTGCACGTGAAGGGATCAACAATGGGCACCTCCATCGCAGACGGCTGCTGAGCTAATACTGGCAATGCAGTGAAGTGCGGCTGGTTGAAATTGGGAATGGGGGAACAGCCGCACACAGCAGTCTTGAAGATTTTGAGTAGCACCTTCCAACGCATCTGGAGCCCTTTGGGAACCTTACTTCTGGATTAGCCCTCGTACCTATGGTACGTTCTAAGCGTTTGCAAACAGGGGAATATATATATATATATATATATATATATATATATATATATATATATATAGAGAGAGAGAGAGAGAGAGAGAGAGAGAGAGAGAGAGAGATATGTAAGGTAGTAATTCGTATCCACCAACTTTACATGTTACAATAAAAGAAATTATTCTACAAGATAGAAGGAGTTGTGAAGGATAAACTTTCTCAGTTTGTTATCTAACTGTACTTTGCTGTCTGTCAGACATTTTGTATTATTTGGTAAATGATTAAAAAGTTCTGTTGCAACATTGTACCCCTTTTTGTGCTAAAGACAACCTTATTGTGAAGTAATGAATGTAAATTTTCCTTCTAGTATTGTAATTATGTACCTCATTGGGGGTCTTGAACTGTAGTGGATTATTGACAGCAAACTTCATGAGGGAATAAATATACTGTGAAGCAGTAGTCAGAATGCCCATCCCCTTAAACAGATGTCTACAAGATAATGGGGATGAGCACTACATATTATTCTCACAGCACTTTTTTGCACAATGAAGATTTTCTTTCTTAAAGATGAGTCACCCCAGAAGATTATTCCATATGATGTTATTGAATGAAAATATGTCAGCTTAACAGTTTGTATCTTCCAAGATTTGCAATGATTTTAAGTGCAAATCTGGCTGAACTAAGTTGTTTTAGGAGTTCCAACATTTATTTTTTCCAATTTAAATTCTCATCATATAGACCCCTAAGAAGTTTGAAGTTCCCACCCTATTTATTATTTCCTCACCGTGTGTTACACTTATCATTGGTGTAGTACCTCTTGATCTGCAAAACTGAATATGGTGGGCCTTTCTAAAATTGAGGGTGAGACCATTCACAGAAAACCAGTCAATTACACTGCTAAGAACTTTACCATTTCTTTTGTTTCTGTACATATGTTTGGAGTGATTACACTAGCAGTATCATCTGCAAAAAGCAATAATTCTGCTTGCTGTATATTACATGGAAGATCTTTTATATGCAGTGTGAGTTAGGAGGAAAGGTACGTGCTTTGCGACATGATAGTACTAGTGATTCTGAACAATAATCTTCATATGGACATATGCCCTATTGCGAATGGTTTCTGCAATAGAACACTTTTAATATCACTTTTGTACATTTTTCTTTAGTAACACAAAAACTACACACTCCAATGAAAACTTGTCTCAGTAAACAAATTTACTACAAAAAAGTCCTATCTATTTTTTGTCTAGGACTAACAGTTTGTGCACAGGAATACTGAAAATCTCGCGCCACACATGCGCTGTAACTTAGGTACATTTTGTAGGCCAGTTTGAGGTAGTTTTCTGACTTGATAGACCACAATCATCCTGTATGAAAATGTTCGTGTCAACTTCCCCTATATTACTGTGATACATTGTAAACAGTGACAATGAATAATACATCAAATAAATAGAAATGTACATTAAAAGTGTTCTCTCTCGAAAACCATTTGGAATAGGGCATATGTCCACATCAAGGGTTCTTCCCCCCCCCCCCCCCCCCCCCCCCCCTCCGAGAATCAGTCAAAACATGCACCTTCCCTCCTGACTCACCCTGTATATATGAGGAAAAGTAGTGGACCTATAATTGAACCTTTGGGAACCCCAGATGTAACTTCTCCTGTCAGATTTATGTCCCTGGACTATATTGCTTGAATTACTAAGTACAACTTTCAGCATTCTTTTGGTTGGATATGAGATGATCCATTGGTTGGCTATATCATCATCAATGCTATAAAATGTTAATTTATCTAGGAAAATACTGAGATTCACACAGTCAAATGCCTTAGAGAGATCTCCGAAATACCAACTGATGCTATTGTATTATTTAATGCTTGTCTTGCACAGTGTAGTGAGTGAAAGTGTAAATGGCATTCTCAGCAGAGACAACCTTCTGAAACCCCAAAGTGTGATTCACTAAGGATACTATTGTTGCTAAAGTGAGATACTATTCTAGAATACATCACCTCAAAAATTTTGGAGAATGATATTAATGAACCAGATCAGTAGTTATTGACATGTCTGTCGACACCTTACGTAAAGAGAGGTTTAAGAACGGCATATTTCAACCTCTCTACAAAAATGGCTTGAGTTAGTGATGTATTACTTTTTTCAGAGAAGGCTGGGCTTGTTACATGGAAACTATTGAAAACATTGTCAAAACCAGATGAATTTTTTTGAGAAATTTTCTTAATTTGTGGAGAAGCTGATGATGCATTCATTCATATGATTGGATTTTATGAAACTTACATTTTCAGCATGCTGCTCTTTCTCCCTTTGCCTTGTACTATATTTAAGAAATAATTATTAAATGTGTTTGCTACCTGTGACTCATCATTTGTAGCCCTTCCATTCCGTTCAATAGAGCTTTGTTTTGTTGTGTGTCTGGCTGGCTGTCCCGTCTCTCACTTAATTACATTCCTATTGCCTTCTGTCTGTTGTTGGAAGTACTGGTACCTGACACTATGTGCATGTCTTTCGATTATTTAATAACCTTTATTAGTAAGTTTGAATATTTTTGTAGTGTGCAACTACTGCAGGATTCATACTTGTCCTTGCCAAAAATTTGTTTCCCTTTTCCTTTTACAATATGCTTTAATCCCTTTAGTGATCCATTTTTTTTTTAATTGGCTGCTCAGTGTTCCTTCTTATTAGCTTATGTGGAAATCTATTTTCAAATAATGATATGAATTTATCATAGAAAAGATTAAATTTTATGTTAGCATTTAGTTCATTATAAATTATATCCCGTGTCATTTCCCGGAAACTATTCTTAAAAACATTTGTCGTGGAATCATTAATTATTCTAACTGATTCCTACTAAGGAGTATTCATACTCTAAGGTGCAATGTTATTTATTCTAACTGACTGTGCAACATTATCAGAGAGAGCTTTTGTTACTCGGTAAACAGTTATTTTCTTACCCTGAGCTTCATCAAAGAAAACAACGTAAATTAGGGTCCTACTGCCTTTCTCCACCAATGTTGAAAGTTAATTACCAAGACTAAATTGTAGGGGCCAAATAAGGTTTCCAGATCATTTTTCCAATCAGAATCCTTTAAAAAATCTATACTGAAGTCACCTTAGACTAGTAACTGCTTGGTGCTGTCTGTCAGCACAGTAAGGAATCCAGATTCTTCATAAATAATTCAAAATTTCACAATGGAGATCTATTAACAGTTACAATTAAAAGTGAATTTTTTTCAACATTTATTCACAATCAAATGCCGCTGTGTGGTGATCACTACAAATTCTACTTGTCTCATTGTTTTTGAACTTGTGTTCTGTCTTAATGATGTAACAACTCCTCCTTTTCCTGTGTTATTTCTACACGAGTAAGCTACAATAGCATAATCTTTTACCTGTAACTTGTCTAGCCCTGTGGTTATTTGGTGCTCAGACAGGCATAGTATCTCTGCTCTCTAAAAGTTTGCAAACAGACAAGAACATCTAGATTTTCCAGCTGAGACTTGGTTTAGGTTTGAAATCAGTATATATTTGCTCGTCTGCTGACTTGCTAGGCCTAACGCAGGTGAGAATTTTCTTTCAGGGTTTACTCCCTTAGCCCTTGAAGATCCCACTTCTCCACAAGGCAATGGCAATGGTATCCTCTTCTAATTACCCATGAAGGATGGGTTGTCTCATCTGCCATCTCCGCCATTAGGAAGGTCTCCTCCTCTGCCGAAGGTGCCATTAAGGTCTTTGCCGTAACCCTGAGCCTGGATTCCACATTATACCGTGTGAAGCTGGGTCCCTGCCTAAACTTAGCTATCCTTTCCACCCCACAGCGTGGGTGTACCAGGCACAAGAATTACTCAAGTACATGACAGAGAATGTGGCCCTATCTCCCTTGAGCCAGGTTAATGGTTGTGTATGATGCCACAACTGAGCCCATCTTATAATATATTCTAAATGATTAACATCTCTGATTTACTGGGGAGAGACAGAAGCTGAAGCACAGAAGAAACTTAAATGATTGGAACATCACATTCAAAAATTTTGGACTGAAAATAAGTAAAACAAAGACAGTAGAAATGACCATCAACAGGTAATGAATGACCTGAAATATATTTCTAGAAGGAGTCAAAGTAGAATCTGGTTTCCATTTCAGGTACTTAGAAAGCATGATCTTAAAACACACCATTAAGCAGGAAATACTCAGCAGGACACAGAAAGCATCCAAGTTTTACAGTCAAATCAGAAATCTTCTCTGGGATGATAAAATGTCCCAAAAAGTTAAAGTGATCATGTACCACACCTATTTCGTACTGATCCTAACATATGGTTTAAGTCAAACAATGGCAAATCCAGGACGGAATGTAATACGAGAGAAGGAAAGTTGCTACTCACCATATAGTGAAGATGCTGAGCCACGATAGACACAATAAAAAGATTCACACAATGATAGCTTTCGACCATTAAGGCCTTTGTCAGCAGTACACACACACACACACGCACACACACACACACGCACACACGCACACACACACACACACACACACACACACACACGCACACACACACACACACACACGCGCACACACACACGTGTACACACACACACGTGTACACACACACACGTGTACACACATGCGCGCGCAGCTTGCACACACATCTGCAGTCTCACATACACACATGCTCACACACACTCACTGTAGTTTCAGCTCTCTGAGGCTGCAGCCGCTATATGGTGAGTAGCAATTTTCCTTCTCTTGTATTGTTACATATGGTTTAGAAACTTGTACCCTACTAAACGAAGACCTCAGCAGAAGTCTGGTAGTAGAAATGAGATTCATTAGAATTGTGAACCAAACCACTAGACAGGGCAAAATCAGGAATAAGAAATAAAGTAGCTGGTACTGAGGTTTCCGTTACCACTGTCATAAAGAAACAGAGCCTTCAGTGGTACAGGCACTTAATGAGAAAGAATAGTGAAAGATCTGCAAAAAAAGTATTTCAATCTGAACCTCATAGGAAGAAGACTATGGGAAAAACCAAGAAAATGCTGGATAGACTGTAAGATCAAATTTGAAAGAGAAAGGACACAAATGGGAAGTTGTCCTGGAACAGATGATGTGTGAAGACAGATGCAGTTGGCGAGCACTTATACACCACATCCGGGGGGCTGGAGTCAGAAAACGACGATGGTGATAACACGAAGCTCTTCTACCTTACTACTCAATCCTCTCATATTCTGATGAAATAAGCAATTGTTTTGTGCATTATTAAGCATTATACAAATATCTTGATGTTTCAAAGCCAGCTCATATTACTGAATTACCACTGCTTGTTTTTTACTTCTTATTAACACCCAATTTCCTCCTGAAATAATCTAAATTTATCTATAGTATCAGAAACAGGGAAAATTGTTGTTATTTTTAAGACTGGTCTGAAGTTATCCTGAATGACAGTGTAACTTTACACCAGCATTAAAATTGAAGTTTTACTCTAATAGGGCATAGTTAGTATACATTTTCACTTTTCCAAGCACTCAGCAATGAGATGTAAGACATTACAATGTCTGTTGTGAGATGTAATTTATTGTGTGCCCGGTATTTTCAAAAAGTGGTACAAAGTAACCCTATTGATGGTACTGTTCATTGTCACCAGACTGCTGGGAACAACACGTTATCCAGAAGTACTATTAATCTGTTTACTGCACAGTTGTCAGTAGCCTGATTCTTGCCTGTGGCCTAGCACAGTGTGTGTTCCAGAACCGCAATAGTTTTGAAGGTAACAATTATTTTACAGAAACTCTTAGAGAAAAGCATCAATGTATTTACCACAGTTTTACACCCCTGCCTCAGCTGAATACAGCAATGTAATGAATTCACTTACTGGGAATTGAGAATAATGACTGGCACTTAATGAAATTTTACTGGAAGAGACTAAAATCACTCCAATTCAAGAAGTGAGAATTAAAAGAGAAATTTCAGTGATGTGTATCTGTCTAGTATATGTGCATCTCTACTTTCTCAATTTATTGCTTTTGTACAAAACACAATGTCACAGTATGTTTGAAATAGTGGAAAAGATTCCCCAGTCTGTCTCAGTCTTTGACAATAATTGCTTGTTCTTGTAGTTGGTCTTGCCCTATGCAAGATCCCAAAACACACATAGTGATGACCAGAAATTTGTAAATCCCCACTTCACAAGTTCAGATAGCAGTAGCATGTGACTGCAAATACAGGTCATTAGATATATGGGCAAACTGAAATGTCTCTATAGCTCTTTGTGATAATTTTCCTATGTATGATCATTCTCATCTTTGTGGATTGATTTTTTCCATGCACTAGTAGTCTACTCTCATAATGATGTCTTGTCTTAACTCTGTCTGCCATCCTGGACCAACTGTGCAGATGAACATTCTCTCTCTCTCTCTCTCTCTCTCTCTCTCTCTCTCTCTCTCTCACTCTCACTTCCACATCCCACAGCCACTTCATTACATGATACACAATTCAAATTACACAAGCTAAAGACAACAGTAATATCATCCATTCGTGTTAATTTGATCTATACAAATAAAGCTTTCAAACAGTTTACAACCCATTATTCAAACTGCATAATGAGAAATTTACAGCACCAGTTTCAAGTATCTGAAAACTTTTTATCAGAGATCCCTTCTTAACAAGAGCCAACACTGTATTGTACTACAAAGCCTTTGAAGGTTTTTATTTGAAGAAAACAAGCACATTAACTGATTTCTTATTTTTTCTGTGTTAATTGAGGCTTAACTTAATGATATGGGCAAGAGATGTATGAAGTTAGTTTTCTCGGAAAGTGAGCTCTATATCTTCTCTTACCACTACTTTGCAGGTGGGGGTGCAAGTGTCTGAGAAAGTGAGGTTTCCTTGCAGTTTGTTATTTAACCCTGTAACTGTAGGCATAACATGTATGTTCAGTTTTGCTATGAGGGAGTGGTATGGTATTGCCCATTTAAAAATGAAGTGGAATGGAGAACTTGCAAGTTTGTGTGTGTGTGTGTGTGTGTGTGTGTGTGTGTGTGTGAATGCAAAACTCATTCTCTCTGCATTACAAAAATTTTTGCAGCCACCCATCCATTACCAAACTGACAATCCCTTGACGCCTTTGGATATGCCCCATCAACTGAACCCTTCTTTTACTCAAACTGCACCACAAATTTCTCTTTTCCCCAATTCAATTCAGTGTCAATCTCATTAGTTACCTGATCTACTCTGATATTTTCTGTAGCATCACAATTCTAAAAATTCTACTCTCTTCTTGCCTGAACTGTTCATAGAACTCATTTCACTTTCATACCAGGTTACACGTCAGACAAATACCTTCAGAAAAAGGTGTCCTATTATTTACTTTAATATTCAGAGTCAATAAATTTCTTTTTTCACAAACACACTGTTTCTGTTGCTTGTCTGCATTTTGTATCCTCTATACTTTCAATAGTTATTTTGTTGCGCAAATAACTCACTACCTAATCAAATTTCCTCAGCATTGTGTGATTTTATTTGGCTACATTACATTACCCTTGTTTTACTTCTTTTCATTTTCATCTCAAAATTTATTTTCAAGACACTATTCATTTTGATCAACTGCTCTTCCAAGTTCTTGGCTAGCTCTGACAGCATTATAATGTCAGTAGCAAACCTCAAAGTTATAATTTTTTTCTCCCCGAACCTAAAGAAGGAGAGGAGTGGGGAAGACAGGTGGATGCATTGGTAGACGGCCGCAAATAAACAGGGTGGAAGGTGAGAATGGGGAGGAGATGATGGACATATGGTGTGGAAACTGTTTCGTTATCACAGGTTGAGCCCATGATAATTACGGGAGTCGAGAATGTGTTGTAAGGATAACTCCATTTGCGCAGTTCAGAAAAGCCAGTGGTGAAGGGAAAGATCCAGATGGCTCGAGTAGTGAAGAAGCCATTGAAATCAAGTGTGTTCAACAGCATGTTGTGCCACAGGTGGTCTGCTTTGGCCTTGGCACTGGCCGTTCATCCTGAGGGACAGCTGGTTGGGGGGTCACACCTATATAAAACACTGTGCAATGATTGCAGCAGTTACGGTAAATGACATGGCTGCTTTCACAGGTGGCCTGGTCCCAGATGGGATAGGATAAACCTGTGACAGGATTGGAATAGGGAGTGCTGGGTGGGTGGATAGGGCAGGTTTTGCACTTGGATCTTCCAAAGGGATATGATCCTTGTGGCAAGGGGTTGAGGTTGGCATTGGGAGTGGCACTCACCTGTTGGCAGACTAGTCCCCGCACACTCCACCAGGCAGCATTTGTCTCTCCCCCCACACATACGGTACTATCCCTTCCTCTTCCGTGCCCCATCCAGATTGCTGCTTGCATCCCACGTGATAGCTGCATTCCAGTCCAAGATGTTGGAGTCAGCAGTCGTGTATGCGTGAGGTGTGCTAGCTTGCGTGTATGAATGGTGTGTGTCTCTTTTACTGATGAAGGCTGTGGCCAAAAGCTTTATGTGAGAGTCTTTTAATTGTGCCTGTCTGCAATTGATATGTCTTAATTAGAGTTCATAGTAATCTGTATTTTCTTACAGTGTTGATATTCCTACCTGGAGTTTCTACTATCTGAAATTCTCAAGAATTGATTTGTCAATGGAGTAGAACTGATATTTAGAGCCAGAAAACCCAGTGGTGCTTATCACAGTCAAATGAGAGCTACCAATTTCATGATGCAGGTGCAGAAAAATTAGCTCCCCAGCCTATCCAAAGCTAATATTGTAATTGTTGAAATGCTCTTTATCATAGATGACAGCCTAGACAGAAATGTCAGATTTGAATAGGATACACCTTGGTGACGAGAATGACAAAAAAGAGCTCTTCGTGGTCTGATCTAGCTCAACCAGAGACTGAAGAAAACGCAACTGAAGTCTAGACACATAATAGGATGACACTCTAGTGAGAGTATTTGTGCCAAACATAGTATTTAACAACATGTTTTTGGGCATACAATTAGTATGTATATGACAGGACAGTGCATAGTGTACACTGACTGACACAAATGCATTACCTGCAATAATTCTATGTGTGCAGTTATTAAAAATACATGGTTTTGTCATCATCGAAGTCATATCATATCCCTTAAAAACCAATACATGTTGGTGCCCCATCTTCCATTAAGCAGTTATGAAGGTACGAATACCCTGCTCGCACATTTCACACGACTTTTATCTTTGTCACTAACTTACACATTTTTTATTCATAGCATCAGTGCCACAACTGACAATTTTTGTGAAACAAGCATAAGATGGCAAATCCTCATTGTGAGCAAGGAGCAGACAAGAAAACTCCACCATTTGAAATGCTTTAACTGAGTAAGACAAAACTGCCATGACAAAGCAGCACAGTTCAGCAGTTGTATGCAAAATAACAACATAAAAAACTATTTACATAGTAACTACTGATGCAAATAAAGAATTTAACCATTTTTATTATGGAAGGATTCGTACAGTGTAAAGTGCAACACCTCAGCACAATATTAACATAATGACAGTAATAACACCATTTAAAATGATGCATAATATTATGTTGTAGATTACATCATCTGCAACTGCTTTCCTGTCAAGCTCATTATTCTCAGTAGCAGACAGTAGTTTCCTCCAACAGTAGTTCCCTCCAGGACATCCAAACAAGGGACTAATTTTGCCTCTGGAGTATTTTACCCAAGAGAATGCCATCAATCGTTTAATCATACAATATAGCTGCATGCTACTCAGGAAAAAATAAAGGTGCTGATTCACCTCGCTTTCAGCCATTCACAGCAGCAGCATAGCTATGCCTCATTGGTTTGTGTTAACAGGGTCTGATCAGTTACTTAACCAGACAGTTGTTCCTGCAACTACTGAAAAGGCTGTCACCCCTCTTCAGGAACAATATGTGAGTCTGGTCTCTCCACAGAGCCCCTCCAATGTGATTGCACCTATGATACAGCTATCTGTATCACTAAGGCTCGCAAGCCCCCTCAGTACGGCAAGGTTCCTGATTCATAGGGAGGACTTCGTATTATGCTGATTTCAATTTGTCACCTATGTTTTAAACGTCTCCATGACCAATGTCACCATATATTATTGACTATATTGCGCTACATGCATGGCCAATCGCCTGCATAGGGCGTGCATTTCACCTCAAGGTAAGGCATCTTACCAATGTCTGCCCTAAATGAACAACAAGGTGACAGTATAATTCTGAAGCCTGTTGGTATGCATGCAACAACATACATACCAATATGTTCCAAAATGCCGTGCATAAAAATGGGATTTTACGGTGGCTATACCTCAGTTTATATTGGTGATAAAAACGTAGCGCCAAGTGTTTCGGATAGCCCCTGGGCTGGGGACCATTTGTATACCCAACAGAAGGATCGTCTTAAGAGTTACTATCCTACAGTACAGGTTCAAAGTATGATTACTACACTTCGCCTCCTGCTTAGGCAAATGGAGCAAATCAGCTGGTTCTTTTTGCATTTGATGTGGTTTGTAGAGGACTTCATGGGACTTATGAAGACATCATTACTTCATGGACGATTACTCAGAAAACCAGAAAAAAGTTTTATTTTTTTATTACATTTTCACCCTCACCAAAGGACCAAAACCCAGCCAAAGATTTCAGGGTGGCTACACACAACATATGGCTGAAATTTTTATGAATATTCCAAAGACTCTGATCTCAAACAACCTCAAAAATTTTCTTGATATCTTTATTCCTTTTCCAGATACAGAGGTTTAAAGTTACCCTACTTGTGCAGTGAAACCATACTTTATGAAGTGATGCAGTATGGAAAACCATGATGCAAAGTGTGTTCGTTATCATCGGAAGGGTTCTGGAAACTCGACGTCGTAGCACTGAACCACATACAAAATTTAAGTGCATGTAAAATGCGGTCTGAGGAGTAAAATTAGTTTGCATTATTTAAATTTCACATAAGTAAACTATCAAAATTTTACTGACCCATAAATTTCTTTTCACATGAGTGATATGCCCTGCTGTGGTGGGGAAAAGAAGGGAACCAGTGGAAAAATGCTCCTACTGGAGCACAAAAAAGGTGAGTACTCTCCTCTTTATTAAAAGACTCTGAAAAGTAGGGTGCCAACTGTCTCATTCTACCTTCTTAAGCACCTTTAAAAATGTCCACAAAATATTGGCAAGCAAAAATATTCACACTTTTTGATGCTGAAAGAGGAGGAGACGGTGGCAGCAGAATGAGACAAAGAAGTAATAAATATTGTTAACTAGTAGACAGTAGTTGTGGTATAGAAAGAGCGAAGGAACGAGAGAGAGAGAGAGAGAGAGAGAGAGAGAGAGAGAGAGAGAGAGAGAGAGAGATAGGCAGGCCATGAAACATAGCAGACAGTGACAGAACTGTGCTAGGTAAAGAGTGAAGGAGACAGTGCCAATGAGAGAGGCAAATGTATGAGCACCTGTGATAATGAGAGACAGAGTCTGTAACAATGTCAATGAGCAAGAAGCAGATAGCGACAGAAGCGACAGCAGCAGTAGGAAGAAATGAATAAGTTAGTAGCAGTAAGAGATAACAAGAGAGAGACAGTGTTTGTGTGAGGAGACAGCAGTAGTTGTAGTTGGACAGAAAAATGGTGTCTGTAGCTGTGAGACAGGAGACAGTGACAGTTGGAGAGCCACAAAGAGATAATGAAATGAATTGGGCTGAATGAGTAAGCGAGAATGTGTAATTGGACGTGGATGGACATAGAGACTTATAGAAATGGACTAGTGGTTGTAAGCGACCTACAGTTAGGGCAGTTTGTGGGTGCGAGAGGTGAGCTGCATGTTAAAAAGAAAAAAAAAAAAAAAAAAAAAGAGTGCAAATTTGTTGACATTCTAACATTTTTTGCAAAAAATTTTAACTTGGTGAGAAAGGTAGAATGAGGCGGCTGCTACTTCACTTTTCAGTCAGTCTTTTAATGAAGAGGAGCATATTCGCCTCTTTTTGCACTCCGATAGGAGCGTTTTACACTGGTACTAGTATGAATAGCATTTCAAAATTTGGAATCTCGTGACGTATATCCCACACAGTATAAAAATATAATCTGGCATTCCTCAAGGAAGCGTTACAAGCCTTCTGCTGTCCCTGATCTATAAAAAAGGATTTACGAGAAAATCTGATCAACACTCTTATGTTGTTTGCAGATGATGCTGGCATTTAGGGTCTAGTTAAGTCATCAGATGATCAAAACCAACTGCAAAAAGATTTAAGCAAGATACATATACAGGGTGTTACAAAAAGGTACGGCCAAACTTTCAGGAAACATTCCTCACACACAAATAAAGAAAAGATGTTATGTGGACATGTGTCCGGAAACACTTAATTTCCATGTTAGAGTTCATTTTAGTTTTGTCAGTATGTACTGTACTTCAGTGCAAGTGTTCTCTTTACGGATGAGGCTTCATTCTAATGTGATCAAACTGTAAATTTTCACAATCAACATGTGTGGGCTGACCAGAATCTGCACGCAATTGTGCAATCACGTCATCAACACAGATTTTCTGTGAACGTTTGGGCAGGCATTGTTGGTGATGTCTTGATTGGGCCCCATGTTCTTCCACTTATGCCCAATGCAGCACGTTATCATGATTTCATACGGGATACTCTACCTGTGCTGCTAGAAGATGTGTCTTTACAAGTACGACACAACATGTGGTTCATGCACGATGGAGCTCCTGCACATTTCAGTCGAAGTGTTCGTACGCTTCTCAACAACAGATTCCGTGACCAATGGATTGGTAAAGGCGGACCAATTCCATGGTATCCACGCTCTCCTGACCTCAACCCTCTTGACTCTCATTTATGGGGGCATTTGGAAGCTCTTGTCTAACCAACCGTGGTACCAAATGTAGAGACTCTTCGTGCTCGTATTGTGGACGGTTGTGATACAACACGCCATTCTCCAGGGCTGCATCAGCACATCAGGGATTCCATGCAACGGAGGGTGGATGCATGTATCCTCGCTAACGGAGGACATTTTGAACATTTCCTGTAACAAAGTGTTTGAAGTCACGCTGGTGCATTCTGTTGCTGTGTGTTTCCATTCCATGATTAATGTGATTTGAAGAGAAGTAATAAAATGAGCTCTAACATGGAAAATAAGTGTTTCCGGACACATGTCCTCATAACATATTTTCTTTCTTTGTGTGTGAGGAACGTTTCCTGAAAGTTTGGCCGTACCTTTTTGTAACACCCTTTATATGGTGTGGAAAAGGGCAATTGACTCCAAATAGCCGACCGCTGTGGCCGAGTGGTTCTAGGTGCTTCAGTCCGGAACAGCACTGCTGCTATGGTCACAGGTTCAAATCCTGCATCGGGGCATGGTTGTGTGTGATGTCCTTAGGTCAGTTAGGTTTAAGTAGTTCTAAGTCTAGGGGGCTGATAACCTCAGTTGTTAAATCCAATAGTGCTTAGAGTCATTTTTGACTCCAAATAATGAAAAGTGTGAAGTCATCCACATGAGTACTAAAAGTGATCCACTAAATTTCAGTTATGTGATAAATCACACAAATCTAAAGGCTGTGAATTCAACCAAATTCCTAGGAATTACAATTACAAAGAACTTAATGGAATGATCACATAGATAATGTTTTAGTGAAAGCAAACCAAAGACTATAATTTATTAGCATAACACTTAGAAAATGTAACAGGTCTACTAACGACAGACACTTGTCCATCCTCTTCTGGAGTATTGCTCCACAGTGTGGGATCCATGACGGACATTAAAAAAGTTCAAAGAAGGGCAGCTCTTTTCTATTTTTGCAAAATGGAGGCGTGTGTGCCATGGATATGATACACAAATTGGGGTGGCAATCAAACCAAAGAAAGTTTTCTTTACAGCTGGATCTCTTCATGAAATTTCAATCACCAGCTTTTCCCTCCGAATATGAAAATATTTCGCTGGTACCCACCTACACAGGGAGATATGCTCATCATCAAAAAAGACGAGAAATGAGAGCTCACACTCAAAGATTCAAGTGTTCTCATTTCTTGCACGTTGTTTGTGTGTGGAATGGTAGAGAGACAGCTTTAAAGTTGTTCAATGAACCCTCTGCCAGGCACTTAATTGTGAATTGATGTAGAATATGCTTTAACTTACACAAAATGAAGTTTTTTTGTTCCTTTCCAAGCAGACCCAAGTGCTACAATGACTTGTTTGCACCCAGATTTGCCATAACTAGTTGCCACATAATATTGTTTGCTGAATTACAGTGGTCAGCAAGTTTCTGTCGTAAGTAAATTTTATGTATAGGTTGCATAGTAGAGACTACTCTGTCATTCTGAGAGAATGTTAATCTTAATGCTAGAAATATATTTGCATTGCATAACTTTTCAACATCTGTGTTATCAATTCATGAGAATTGTTAATTTAGTCTCTGAAACCTTACCACTCCAGATTTCAATAGTATATGCTACAAGCAGCAAATTCTAAGAACTTTCCCTGCCAGACCGGGCAAAGCAATGTCGTACAAAATGCACACTCACGTGCTGCCTCCTGTAACCTCTGCCCTTCTCCCTCAACTTATTACTAATTTCATCACTTCCATATACGCTAAATGACATCACTAAAACTGAACTGGACCATATAGTTTCTATCACTGAATCAATTACTCCATTTCTTGCTACATTAGAATGAGTTGAATGTTTTTGCTACTTGGCCCTTTCCTCCATCTACTTTTGACAGACACATTATCCAAGTCTCAAAAGATAGTGAAGAGTAACACACATTTTAATTTATAATCGAAGAAACTGATATCTTTTGGGATAGCAGCAGATATAGTTCATGTTCTTGGATCAGTTCATTTAACCTACCCCTATGTGTGCTAATTAGTTGGATAACATCACAACAGATTCCAGATGATAGGGACATTTACAAACTTTGTATATGCAGAGAATTGGAAAACAATATGCTGCTAGAAGCTTATTTCAGCTTTATTGCATTCATCATTACAACTGCAAAAAATCACATTTATTTAAAACTTACATAATATGTAATTCATAAAAGTTTTCTTACATTTAATGTTGTACTCATGTCCTGACAATGTGGATGGACATATGTCAACTTTGAATAAACCATTATTGTTGCTTGTAGTTGTTGGTTGTAATATTTTTACAGCGACATTTTAAAGTTGTTTGATAATATGATATTACACATACATTATATTACTTTTTTAACTATCTGACTGTTGTAAAAATTCAAGTTTGACAGCTAGTTGTTTACTCAGAGATATTTATGGTGTTGTGCGTCGTATACCTACCAAACTATTATTGGTGTGTTTGTATTCTCTGGTGTTTTGGTTATCCATTATCCCTATACAAAATTTTGTATGGGGATAATGGGTAACCAAATCACCAGAGATTAGAAAAACATCAATAACAGTTCCATAGATGTATGATCCACACCAATATAAATATCTCTGAGTGAACAACTAGCTGTCAAATTTGAATTTTGATAGCTGTCAGTTAGTTAAAAAAAGTATCGAATGTCTACATGTGACTTCTGAAATTTTCCCGACGTATTTGTTCTTCTAATGATTTCCAGGTATGCAGCCGGATCCCGTTGACAGTCTGCCACGATATTTCGGCCCAGAGATGTCCGGCCATCATCAGGTCAGTACACAACTACCAAATCACCAGAGATTAGAAAAACATCAATAACAGTTGTGTACTCACCTGATGATGGCTGGACGTCTCTGGGCCGAAAAATCGTGGCAGACTGTCGACGGGATCCGCCTGCATACCCGGAAATTATTAGAAGAATGTCTACAACTGGCACATAGTAAAAAATGCATTATAATATACAAGCAACAGAAAATTATTGAACAGCTTCAAAACACTGATGAAAAAAATATTACAACAAACAACTACAGACAGCAATAATGGTTTGCTCAAAGTGGACATACATCCATCAAATCTACAACGTTAGGACATCATCATCATAAAGAAAAGAAAAAAACTATAAATTATACATTATCTATCAGTTTAATAAGTCACAGCTGCAAAATACTAACGCGAATTCTTTACAGACGAATGGAAAAACTAGTAGAAGCCGACCTTGGGGAAGATCAATTTGGATTCCATAGAAATGTTGGAACACGTGAGGCAATACTAACCCTACGACTTATCTTAGAAGCTAGATTAAGGAAAGGCAAACCTACATTTCTAGCATTTGTAGACTTAGAGAAAGCTTTTGACAATGTTGACTGGAATAGTCTCTTTCAAATTCTGAAGGTGGCAGGGGTAAAATACAGGGAGCGAATGGCTATTTACAATTTGTACAGAAACCAGATGGCAGTTATAAGAGTCGAGGGACATGAAAGGGAAGCAGTGGTTGGGAAGGTAGTGAGACAGGGCTGTAGTCTCTCCCCAATGTTATTCAGTCTGTATATTGAGCAAGCAGTGAAGGAAACAAAAGAAAAATTCGGAGTAGGTATTAAAGTCCATGGAGAAGAAATAAAAACTTTGAGGTTCGCCAATGACATTGTAATTCTGTCAGAGACAGCAAAGGACTTGGAAGAGCAGTTGAATGAAATGGATAGTGTCTTGAAAGGAGGATAGAAGATAATCATCAACAAAAGCAAAACGAGGATAATGGAATGTAGTCGAATTAAGTCGGGTGATGCTGAGGGAATTAGATTAGGAAATGAGACACTTAAAGTAGTAAAGGAGTTTTGCTATTTGGGGATCAAAATAACTGATGATGGTCGAAGTAGAGAGGATATAAAATGTAGACTGGCAATGGGAAGGAAAGCGTTTCTGAAGAAGAGAAATTTGTTAACATCGAGTATAGATTTAAGTGTCAGGAAGTCATTTCTGAAAATATTTGTATCGAGTGTAGCCATGTATGGAAGTGAAATATGGACGATAAATAGTTTGGACAAGAAGAGAATAGAAGCTTTCGAATTGTATTATCGCGTTATAGGGGAGAGAGTGTGGCAGATATGATACACGAGTTGGGATGGAAGTCATTACAGCATAGACGTTTTTCGTTGAGGCGAGACCTTTTTACGAAATTTCAGTCACCAACTTTCTCTTCCGAATGCGAAAATATTTTGTTGAGCCCAACCTACATAGGTAGGAATGATCATCAAAATAAAATAAGAGAAATCAGAGCTCGAACAGAAAGGTTTAGGCGTTCGTTTTTCCCGCTCGCTGTTCGGGAGTGGAATAGTAGAGAGATAGTATGATAGTGGTTCGATGAACCCTCTGCCAAGCACTTAAATGTGAATTGCAGAGTAGTCATGTAGATGTAGATGTAGAAATGTGGTGCTACAGAAGAATGCTGAAGATTAAATGGGTAGATCACATAATTAATGAGGAAGTATTGAATTGGATTGGGGAGAAGAGAAGTTTGTGGCACAACTTGACCAGAAGAAGGGATCTGTTTGTAGGACATGTTCTGAGGCATCAAGGGATCACCAATTTCGTATTGGAGGGCAGCGTGGAGGGTAAAAATCGTAGAGGGAGACCAAGAGATCACTACACTAAGCAGATTCAGAAGGATGTAGGTTGCAGTAGGTACTGGGAGATGAAGAAGCTTGCACAGGATAGAGTAGCATGGAGAGCTGCATCAAACCAGTCTCAGGACTGAAGACCACAACAACAACAACAACATGTAAATTATAAATAAATGCAATTGTTTGCAATGAATTGATAAAGGTAAAAACCAAATAAGCCTATACACACACACACACACACACACACACACACACACACACACACACAAAATATATATATATCAAGCAGCTTACTGTTTTCCAGTTATCTACATAATGTCCTACTGCAACATAATATATGCTGCAGGTCCACAATAAAGAAACTTTGTATACTTAATTTACTAAATTGCAGTCATCAAAATTGTATTCAAATTTGTACTAGCGGCAGTTTTTGTAGCCTATATAAGATACTTAAGGCTTCTAAAGTTTACATTACCTGAACACATAAAGGAGATAACCTGAAAGACAATGTTCTAGAAAAGGAAGAGGAAGCACACGAAGGTTAGATGGGACATATATTGTGAGAATAATTTGCTAGAAGACAAAGACCTAAGTAAAAACAAAGCACCAGGGGCACACAACATTCCATCAGGGTTATTGTGCTCTTTGGGAGAACATATTATAACGGAAATATTCCAATTATTATGCAAGGTTAAGCTGACCTTAGAAAAGATCTGTTTTGGTCCAAAAAAATGAAGGAACATTTGAGGCAATGATTTATCTTAGAAGATAGCAAGAAAAACAAACTTATATTTATGGCAGTTGTAAATTTAGAGAGAGCTTTTAATAATGTTGACTGGAATACACTCCATGGAATTCTCAAGTTAAAAGGGATGAAATACAGGGAGCCAAAGTTTATCTACAGATTCCTCAGAAACCACACTGGAGGCAGAGACAAAGTACATGAAAAGGTAGCAGCAGTAGTAGAAAAGGAAGTGAGACATACCCCCCTTGATGTTGCTCAGTCTGTACATTGAGAAAGCAGTAAAGAAAGGGTAGGAGAAATTTGGAAAGGAAATAAAAACTTTGAGATTTGGTGACGACATCGTAATTCTGTCAGAGACAACAAAAGAACTTCCAAGAAAGGAATTGATATATTTTTTAAAAGAGGTTATAAGATGAATATCAACCAAAATAAACAAGAGAAATGGAATATAGTCAAATTAAATCAATTGATGCTAAGGGAATTATGAGCCATGTCCAAAAATGAAGACTATTCAAATGTCTAAAAACTGAGAAGACAAAATATTTATGAAAAATTAACACAGATGAACATCAAACAATATGTATCAACGTGGTCACCATCAGTCTCACTGCATTTTGCGAGCTGAGAGACAAGCTTCATCATGCCTCTGTCAAAAAAATTATCCCCTCACCTCTCTGGTCCATTGCTTTCAGTCTGGATCTCATTATCAGTAACTTTTATCAATCCATAAACAACTTCAGAGAGGTGAAAGAAACTCAAGAAGCTAGGTCAGGGCTGTGGGTATGGCAGTTGATGATGTCTCAAGAGAATGAATCCAAGAGTTGCTTTGTGGCACTGACTGTGTGGGGATGGACACTGTCATGCAACAAGCACACTCCCTCCAGTAACATTTCCCCTTTTTGTTCTGCATCACCCTACATAGCTTCGAGAGTTCCTCAGTACTGTGCAGCATTAATTGCTTTCCCATGGGTCAAAAATTTGATTAGAATCCCAAAAGGCAGATGCAATGATTCTCTGTGCCGAAACTATTGATTTGAATTTGTTTGCTGATGAGAAGTTATGTTACCACTGCACTGATTGTTTTTTTCATTTCAAGGCTTCAGAGGGCACCCACATTTTGCTCTCTGTCACAACATATTCAAGGAATTGTCTATCTTCCAGTTTGAAATGCTCAACAAATTCCCATGAAGATGTGATTTTATTGACTTTGAGTTGAACTGTAGGTTATTTTGGTTCCTACCTCACACACAATTTCTGAAAACTTAATGTGCTTCAGTGACAATTTCATGCAGATGAGATCAGGAGATTCCTGTAAATACAGTGTTATCTCGCCCAAAGTCAACTGACAGTCGCCACAAATCATTTCTTCGATTTTGTTCACCATCTCATCAGTCACAATTGAGGGACACCCATTCCCTGATTCCCCATAAACATTCATTCTGCCAGCATTAAAATGAGGACACCACCTGTATGATTCATCATGCCATCCCCATAAACGCTTTTCCTTTTGCAAGAAGAAACCAGATTACACACCTCACACAGCAGCTGATGGGATCTGGAATAGACACACTCATTTGAACGTGGCACTATAGCCAGAGTTTTCAGCTGATTGAACCACATTACCATTCATTCTACTGAGAACAAGTTGTCATTTAACACATGCTGCCTACTTTACAATCTTCCACATGGGAAAAATACATTAAAACAAAGATTCCAAGACTTACCAAATGGGAAAGCGCCGGCAGACAGGCACAATGAACAAAAAACAATGAGTTTTGTGTGTTTTGTTCATTGTGCCTGTCTGCCGGCGCTTTCCCGCTTGGTAAGTCTTGGAATCTTTGTTTATATTCCTATGAGTATCAGAGGCGAACATTATGCAAAATGTGTCTTCTGCAACCTACAGCCAGTGGCAGATTTACATTTAGGCCCACTTGGTATGGGCCTAGGGACGGCACCGTAAGGGGGGTGGCATTTTTTGCTCTGTACTCATTTTAACCTTTTACGTTTTAAAATAACTGCGCTTGCAAAAGAAAATTTTTTAATATTGTTAAACAGCTTGCTAGTTTAAATAAGCCTTAAGAACGAAATTGTACAATAAAAACTTGAAAATATACAAAACTTACTTGGTGACTGAATGGCTGTTTAGCACTGGCTTTCTGTCTGGTATCATCCTCATGACTGATCAAAATAATATGAAGTTGTCAGGATGGCAATCATTAATACAATGTTTGAAACATTATTATTCTGAGAATGTTGGCGGCTTCTACTTGTTGTTGTTGAGGTCTTCAGTCCAGAGACTGTTTTAATGCAGCTCTCCATGCTACTCTATCCTATACAAGCATCTTCATCTCCCAGTACCTACTGCAACCTACATCCTTCCGAATCTGCTTAGTGTATTCATCTCTTGGTCTCCCTCTAAGATTTTTAGCCCCCACACTGCCCTCCAATACTAAATTAGTGATCCCTTGATGCCTCAGAACATGTCCTACAAACCGATCCCTACTTCTAGCCAAGGTGTGCCAGAAATTTATCTTCTCCCCAATCCTATTCAACACCTCCTCATCAGTTATGTGATCTACCCATCCAATCTTCAGCATTCTTCTGTAGCACCACATTTCGAAAGCTTCTATTCTCTTCTTGTCCAAACTATTTATCGTCCATGTTTCACCTCCATACATGGCTACACTTCATACAAATACTTTCAGAAACGACTTCCTGACACTTAAATCTATACTCGATGTTAACAAATTTCTCTTCTTCAGAAATGCTTTCTTTGCCATTGCCAGTCTACATTTTATATCCTCTCTACTTTGACCATCATCAGTTATTTTTCTCCCCAAATAGCAAAACTCATTTACTACTTTAAGCATATCATTTCCTACCCTAAGACCCTCAGCATCACCCGATTTAATTTGACTACATTCCATTATCCTCGTTTTGCTTTTGTTGATGTTCATCTTATATCCTCCTTTCAAGACACTGTCCATTCCATTCAGTTGCTCTTCCAGGTCCTTTGCTGTCTGACAGAAGTACAATGTCATTGGCAAACCTCAAAGTTTTTATTTCTTGTCTGTGGATTTTAATTCCTACTCTGAATTTTTCTTTTGTTTCCTTTACTACTTGCTCAATATACAGACTGAATAACATCGGGGATAGGCTACAACCCTGTCTCCCTCCCTTCCCAACCACTGTATCCCTTTCATGCCCCTCAACCCTTATAACTGCCATCTGGTTTCTGTACAAATTGTAAATAGCCTTTCGCTCCCAGTATTTTACTCCTGCCACCATCAGAATTTGATAGTATTCCAGTCAACATTATCAAAAGCTTTCTCTAAGTCTACAAATGCTAGAAACGTAGGGTAGGTTTGCCTTTTCTTAATCTATTTTCTAAAATAAGTCATAGGGTCAGTATTGCCTCACGTGTTCCAACATTTCTATGGAATCCAAACTGATCCTGATCTCCCCCGAGGTTGGTTTTTCCATTCGTCTATAACGAATTCGTGTTAGTGTTTTGCAGCTGTGGCTTATGAAACAATTAGTTAAGTAATTTTCACATCTGTTAACACCTGCTTTCTTTGGGATTGGAATTACTATATTCTTCTTGATGTCTGAGGGTATTTCGCCTGTCTCATACATCTTGCTCACCAGAGGGTAGAGTTTTGTCCGGGCTGGCTCTCCCAAGGCTTTCAGTAGTTCCAATGGAATGTTGTCTACTCCGGGGGCCTTGTTTTGACTCAGGTCTTTTAGTACTCTGTCAAACTCTTCACGCAGTATCGTATCTCCCATTTCATCTTCATCTACATCCTCTTCCATTTCCATAATATTGTCCTCAAGTACATCGCCCTTGTATAGACCTTCTATATACTCCCTCCACCTTTCTGCTTTCCCTTCTTTGCTTAGAACTGGGTTTCCATCTGAGATCTTTATGTTCATGCAAGTGGTTCTCTTATCTCCAAAGGTCTCTCTAATTTTCCTGTAGGCAGTATCTATCTTACCCCTAGTGAGATAAGCCTCTACATCGTTACATTTGTCCTCTAGCCATCCCTGCTTAGCCATTTTGCACTTCCTGTCGATCTCATTTTTGAGATGTCTGTATTTCTTTTTCCCTGCTTCATTTACTGAATTTTTATATTTTCTCCTTTCATCAATTAATTTCAATATTTCTTCTGTTACCCAAGGATTTCTAGCAGCCCTCGTCTTTTTACCTACTTGATCGTCTGCTGCCTTCACTACTTCATCCCTCAAAGCTACCCATTCTTCTTCTACTGTACTTCTTTTCCCCCATTCCTGTCAATTCTCCCTTATGCTCTCCCTGAAATTCTCTACAACCTCTGGTTCTTTCAGTTTATCCAGGTCCCATCTCCTTAATTTCCCACCTTTTCGCAGTTTTTTCAGTTTTAATCTACAGGTCATAACCAATAGATTGCGGTCAGAGTCCACATCTGCCCTGGAAATGTCTTACAATTTAAAAGCTGGTTCCTAAATCTCTGTCTTATTATATAATCTATCTGAAACCTGTCAGAATCTCCAGGCTTCTTCCATGTATACAGCCTTCTTTTATGATTCTTGAACCAAGTGTTAGCTATGATTAAGTTGTGCTCTGTGCAAAATTCTACCAGGCGGCTTCCTCTTTCATTTCTTAGCCCCAATCCATATTCACCTACTACGTTTCCTTTTCTCCCTTTTCCTACTACCTACTAGTCACCCATGACTATTAAATTTTCGTCACCCTACACTATCTGAATAATTTCTTTTATTTAATCATACATTTCTTCAATTTCTTCATCATCTGCAGAGCTAGTTGGCATATAAACTTGTACTACTGTAGTAGGTGTGGGCTTTGTGTCTATCTTGGCCACAATAATGCGTTCACTATGCTGTTTGTAGTAGCTTATCCGCATTCCTATTCATTATTAAACCCACTCCTGCATTACCCCTATTTGATTTTGTGTTTATAACCCTGTAGTCACCTGACCAGAAGTCGTGTTCCTCCTGCCACCGAACTTTACTAATTCTCATTATATCTAACGTTACCCTATCCATTTCCCTTTTTAAATTTTCCAACCTACCTGCCGGATTAAGGGATCTGACATTCCACACTCCGATCCGTAGGACGCCAGCTTTCTTTCTCCTGATAACGACGTCCTCTTGAGTAGACCCCGCCCAGAGATACGAATGGGGGACTATTTTACCTACGAAATATTTTACCCAAGAGGATGCCATCATCATTTAATCATACAGTAAAGCTGCATGCTCTCGAGAAAAATTACAGCCGTAGTTTCCTCTTGCTTTCAGCTGTTCACAGTACCAGCACAGCAAGGCCATTTTGGTTATTGTTACAAGGCTAGATCAGTCAATCATCCAGACTGCTTCCCCTGCAACTACTGAAAAGGCTGCTGCCCCTCTTCAGGAACCACACATTTGTCTGGCCTCTCAACAGATACCCCTCCGTTGTGGTTGCACCTACGGTACGGCTATCTGTATCGCTGAGGCACGCAAGCCTCCCCACCAACGGCAAGGTTCATGGGGGGAGGGGGTAGCAACTATCCTTTTCATAATATTGTTACATTCCATCCAGGATTTTCCATTGTTTAATAGTAATAGTAACAAAACACACACTACATTCTTTAAGTGTAGGTGCATGAGTAGGACTAAAAAAAAGGGGGGGGGGGTCTTTAATGTTAACACTAATCATGTGTGCACATCCTGTAAACTGACTTGTTCCACATAATTTTAATAAATGTATCACTCAAATCATCTACGGAATATGTAACTACATAACTTACAGTCGACGAACTAGTGACGTGAAATTTTGGCACATTAGAAACACAGTCATGAATGTGTCTAGCTCTAACATCTACAATGTACTCCTAGACACTCCTAACAGCAGCATTTCAAAAACGAAGCTGTTAGGATAAGATTTAATTCCCACACGATAGTTGACAAAATTAGGAAACAACTACTACTTTGTATGAGTATGTTTTTTTTTTTTTTTTTTTTTTGGGGGGGGGGGGGGGCGAGTAAAGGGAGGATGAAAGATGGAGTACTGGCCATGACACTCCTAATGATCCAACTCCCCAAGACTCTATCCAAATTGAACCCTGCCTGGAACAGTTACGTCCTCCATCACAGCGGGACCCACCTCCTCTTCCTCAAAATCACCCTCTCCAAACCCTCCAGGAATTTCTCACTTCCATCCTTGCCTCTCAATCTTTCTTGAAAAACCTTAATCCTACTCCCAACATCACCACAGCCGAAGGCCTGGCTATCCGTGATCTGAAAGCTGACCGATCCATCATCATTCTTCTGGCTGACAAGAGTTCCACGACCGTGGTACTTGATCGTCGGGAGTATGTGGCTGAGGGACTGCGTCAGCTTTCAGACAACTCTACATACAAAGTTTGCCAAGGTAATCCCATTCCTGATGTCCAGGCAGAGCTTCAAGGAATCCTCAGAACCTTAGGCCCCCTACAAAACCTTTCACCTGGCTCCATCAAACTCCTGACCCCGCGGACATGTCGCACTCCTACCTTCTACCTACTTCCTAAAATTCACAAACCCAAACATCCCGGCCGCCCCACAGAACGTATCTATGCCTACGTAGATCAACACCTTCAACCCATTACATGCAGTCTCCCATCCTTCATCAAAGACACCAACCACTTTCTCGAACACCTGGAATCTTTACCCAGTCTGTTACCATCCTTGTAACCATTGATGCCACTTCCCTATACACAAATATCCCGCACGTCCAGAGCCTCGCTGCGATGGAGCACTTCCTTTCACGCCGATCACCTGCCACCCTACCTAAAACCTCTTTCCTCATCACCTTAGCCAGCTTCATCCTGACCCACAACTTCTTCGCTTTTGAAGGCCAGAAATACCAACAATTAAAGGGAACAGCCATGGGTACCAGGATGGCCCCCTCATACGCCAACCTATTCATGGGTCGCTTAGAGGAAGCCTTCTTGGTTACCCAAGCCTGCCAACCCAAAGTTTGGTACAGATTTATTGATGACATCTTCATGATCTGGACTCACAGTGAAGAAGAACTCCAGAATTTCCTCTCCAACCTCAACTCCTTTGGTTCCATCAGATTCAGGTCCTACTCCAAATCCCATTCCACTTTCCTTGACGTTGACCTCCATCTGTCCAATGGCCAGCTGCACACATCCGTCCACATCAAACCCACCAACAAGCAACAGTACCTCCATTATGACAGCTGCCACCCATTCCATATCAAACGGTCCCTTCCCTACAGCCTAGGCCTTCGTGACAAACGAATCTGCTCCAGTCCTGAATCCCTGAACCATTACGCCAAAAACCTGAAACAGCTTTCGCATCCCACTACTACCCTCCTGACCTGGTACAGAAGCACATAACCAGAGCCACTTCCTCATCCCCTCAAACCCAGAACCTCTCACAGAAGAACCCCAAAAGTGCCCCACTTGTGACAGGATACTTCCCAGGACTGGATCAGACTCTGAATGTGGCGGGGATACGACTTCCTAAAATCCTGCCCCGAAATGAGATCCATCCTTCATGAAATCCTCCCCATTCCACCAAGAGTGTCTTTCCGCCGTCCACTTAACCTTCGTAACCTCTTTGTTCATTCCTATGAAATCCCCAAACCACCTTCCCTACCCTCTGGCTCCTACCCTTGTAACCGCCCCCGGTGTAAAACCTGTCCTATGCACCCTCCCACCACCACGTACTCCAGTCCTGTAACCCGGAAGGTGTACACGATCAAAGGCAGAACCACGTGTGAAAGCACCCACGTGATTTACCGACTGACCTGCCTACACTGTGACGCTTTCTATGTGGAAATGACCAGCAACAAACTGTCCATTCGCATGAATGGACACAGGCAGACAGTGTTTGTTGGTAATGAGGATCACCCAGTGGCTAAACATGCCTTGGTGCATGGCCAGCACATCTTGGCACAGTGTTACACCGTCCGGGTTATCTGGATACTTCCCATCAACACCAACCTATCCGAACTCCGGAGATGGGAACTTGCCCTTCAATATATCCTCTCTTCTTGTGATCCACCAGGCCTCAATCTCCGCTAATTTCAAGTTGCCGCCCCTCATACCTCAACTGTCATTCAACATCATCTTTGCCTCTGCACTTCCACCTCGACTGACATCTCTGCCCAAACTCTTTGCCTTTAAATATGTCTGCTTGTGTCTATATATATATATATATGTGTGTGTGTGTGTGTGTGTGTGTGTGTGTGTGTGTGTGTGTGTGTGTGTGTGTGTGTGTGTGTGTGTGTCTGTGTGTGTCTGTGTGTGTGAGCGCGCGCGCGTATATACCTATCCTTTTTTTCCCCCCAAGGTAAGTCTTTCCGCTCCCGGGATTGGAATGGCTCTACCCTCTCCCTTAAAACCCACATCCTTTCATCTTTCCTTCTCCTTCCCTCTTCCCTGACGAAGTAACTGCCGGTTGCGAAAGCTCGTAATTTTGTGTGTGTGTTTGTGTGTTATTTTATTGTGCCTGTCTACCGGCGCTTTCCCGCTTGGTAAGTCTTGGAATCTTTGTTTTTAATATATTTTTCCCATGTGGAAGTTTCTTTCTATTTTATTTACATCATTAAATATGAATTTAGAAAGAACCAACGACAGGGACGTAGACTCCTTGACCTGCCAGCTTGATATTTACTCTTTATATCAAACACTATTAAGAATTGCCACTGCCTAAAATTTTACAGCAGTAACAGACATGAAAAACTGTGTGTCTGTTATAGGACATATTTTAGATTTGATCGTATTAACTGAATTCATGTAACTGCTACAGAGGTGCATAATGTAAGTGCACTTATGTTACTGCTATTATATGTACAGTTATAGTTTTGTAGAAATTGATGTACATACAGTTGTTTGTTCCTCTGTATCACATGCTAATAATGAAGGGTTATAACCTGAAACTTGGTTTTGACAAATAAAACAATTCCAGTGCAGCTCATGGGATATAGATGTTGTTCTTAAAATAAAAAATATTGTCCCCTTCACAATAGTTCCCATCAGCAGCTAAACACTGGCAGAGTCGTCGTTCCTAGTCTTGGTAGCAGTGCTGAAAGGTTTCAGTTGGTAGGGCCTTTAATTTGTCAGTCATTCTTTTGAATGTTCTCCAGAGGCCCAGTATAACATCCTCTTTTACATTTTTCAATTTTTGGGAAAAAAGTCACAAGGACTCTGGTCAAATGAAGTTGTTCATGGTCATTGACAGTCCTCTCAAGATGATCAACATATATGCTTCTTTGATTGTCCTCCTTCTCAGTGTTTAACAGGTCACACATCATCCTTCCAGTTAAGCATTGACTGATCTCATAAGAGCAAGCACACGTTCAACATTTTCATCAGTTTTTAAAGTTTAATGTCTCTCTAAGTGAGATTCTTCTTCAATACGTTCTCGACCTTCCAAAAATGATAAGGAATGTTCTCCATAGGTCTGTTTCAACATGGTTGCACTCTTGGATTCCCCAAGTTGAACACAAAACCTGATGGCATAATGTTGCTCTAAATTCTGCTGTTCCATTTTGTAACACACAACAAAAACACAACTTCACTGATGACGCACTCAAAAATCATGTGATAGTTGTACTGAACTGAAATGGGCTTAACATCTGGAACGGATTAACATGTTGGTATACACAAGTAGGACAACACAGCATTGCCAGATCACTCACAGTGTTGCCAGTCTCATTACTTTCCTCAAACTACTCTTACATATTTATATATTGAGGAGACACCAATATTTCAATCAAACGATTGTATATGACATATCATGTGATAATGAGGATTCTATTCTGTTCTATAAAGCCAAGAATGCCATTAACTTGTGTTACGAATTAATTAAAAAGTGGATGAGCAATGTAGATGGTAATCACAAAGCACAGAAAGAGGGATGTTGTTATACTGGCTTACAGACGAAAGTCATCTGACCAAACTACTCAGAGTTTAAATTTCAGTTGTTTTGGATATCTAGAAATCATCATGAGGTGACTGTTAACAAAGAAAAAAAGTCCTTATTTCATTCAGATAAATATACAGTCAAAGAACAGGTAGTATCTACACTGCAAAAAGTAAGTTTTGAAGTTTTCCTGCAACAAATGGGTAACCACTGTCCAACAATGTACTTTTGGAGCTGTACCACCAGGTCTGTCAAGATAATCAATGTTTTTGCTTGCTGTTTGGAGTATCTATCATCTGGAGCCACAGCAACAGAATGTAATCCCTAATGACACCCTAGATCAGCAAGACATGCATACCATTCGTGGCTGCAACAAAAGACATTGCTCAACATATGAACTTTCTACCAACCAGCAATACTATTCATTTACTTTGGAAGAGACATGCAGGTTGGTAGTAATCAAATTATAAAAGTAAAAAATCACAGATTTTTTAATATTAAAATTAGACAGCTTTTTTTACAATATATACAATGTGATCATTCAAATTACATAAAATATGTCCATTTGATTGCTGAATAAAACAACAATCAGAGAATAAGAGATAGTACATAGAAGTGACAACACAATGAGATTTCTTTTGTACAGAACTTAATACATGTCACTCTTCACAGGTGACTGTTGATATTCAAAATCTTAATTCCATATTGAGATCTTGTTTGTTGTCTATGGTTATAGTACAATATCAACAAAAAAGAAAGGAACAATCACCAAGTCAAAAGCCAAACAGCACTCTGAGGTCATCCAGTGACAATTTTTCTTTGCGCCTTTGTTTGGCACCAGTTAACACTTCGGATGCTAGAGCTAATTTATTATCTTGCATTTTCTTTATTCTTGCTTCTATTGTTTCCTCACAAAAGAACCTACAGAAAAAGAGAGATATTAGTACACTAAAATCAAGTTATAAATTAAACCCTGCAAGTTTTGCATTTAATTTATACAGCTGAATAGTATTGCAAATGGAAACCTAAAAGACATACACATGTTGAATTTAAATTTACAGGACCAGATATTCATAAAGAATATGTTTGTAGCTAGAAACATACCATAGCAACAGGAAACTGAAATGCAAAGAGGTTTTCATAATTTCCCTGAAAGTTATCATCCAGAATTTTTATAAAAAGATTCATTTATTTAGTGAGTTAACAACAACATTTCTTATTATAATACATAATGGGGGTTTCCTTATTTCACTGCATGGGCACTACTGTACAGTTCTGTGGCTGTATTTGACCTAGGGCTAATCTTGTTGAAAGCCTACTGTTGGAAGCAATTTTCATCACCTGTATTTGACTGCCGAAGTGTGTAGTTCCTGATTAACAGTGATACAACACATCCAATGTTAAATCCCAGACCTCTCTGTAGTCATGGAAGCTAGTAGTCAACTGGTTAAATGGGGATATGACATTTGATGGCCCATTTACTGAAACTCGAGAAGTGGGTTATGTATCACCACCAGCCTTCAATCTTTTCACCTTTTGCTTAATGCCAACCACTACATTAGGCTTAACACACGTTATTAGTAGGGACCTCAAAATGCAGCACCTATTTTTGGCAACATCTGCATAATTTTTTAAATGATTCAACATATAAATGTAAAAGGTTGTCATGCTATGTGTGAAGCCTTAGTGCTGACTGTTAGAAAGGTGGTGATTTTGATGGTGAACGGGGGGGAGGGGGGGGGGGGGGGAGGTCTTTCCAACTCGAATGTTTGGTGTTGGCTGGAGGGATTGGTGGTAAAAAAAAATGCTTCCATTATAGAGATCAGGAGGAGAGTAAGTCTTTGATGACTCCAGCACGATTTAAATTTGCTTTTGGGGCTGAAGACAGGGCGTCTGGGTAGGACAGAAATTTCTACAGTATTGAGCTTTTGGGTAGACAGTATTTTGAGTATTTAATGACTTCAAACTGTGAATGATCAATCTGGTTCAGTTTCTAACAGTTTAAGAACAGATCTGCAGCAATAGTTTCATTTTTAATGCAAATAGTTTTGACATTAAAGCCCATATACTTGCATCGGAAGAGGCAATTCACGATACGTGGAAGTAACGATGTTTTGCATTTGTACACAGGGTTTCCCCACTTCTTCACTTAACAGCATTCAAATTATAAGAATTTCTTCATAGTATATAACAGGATTACTGTGAAATTTAAAATTACATCTTCATATATTTCTTGACTTTTGAGTGAAATCTATTGCAGATTCACTGGCTTATTTTCTCATGTTAAGATGCTGTTAACAATTTCAGTCAGACAGAGTTTGTAGGTTATGATACTAATTCCATAATGAAATTTTCACTACGCAGCAGAGTGTGAGCTGATATGAATCTTCCTGGCACATTAAAACTGTGCTCCAGATCAAGACGAAGTAGGGACCTTTGCCTTTTGTGGGAAAGTACTTTTCGGACTGAGCTACCAAAGTACAACTCGCGACCTGCCCTCACAGCTTTACTTCTGCCATTACTTTATTTCCTATATTCCAAACTTCACAGAAGCTCTCCTGCAGAACTTGAAAGACTAGCACTCCTGGAAGAAAGGATACTGTGAAGTCATGGCTTCGTCACAACCTGGCGGATGTTGCCCAAGTGAAATTTTCAGTCTGCAGCAGAGTGTGCACTGATATGTAATATCGTGGCAGATTAAAACTGTGTGCTCGACTGATACAAAGTCATGACCCTTGCCTTCCACGGGAAAGTGCTCTTGCCAGTGAAAGGCACTAGACCAGAGTTTGAGTCTCAATCTGGCACACAGTTTTCATCTGCCAGGAAGTTTCACTATAGTAATTGCTTTATGACAGTAGTTTCGCACTTAATTACAGATGATATTAGGAATTTCTCTTTATTCTTTCTGTTTCTTACCACCACTGTTCTGCATTTTCATACTTAATTGCATACCAATAAACTAAGCATGAAAATAATTTTTGACCTATGGGAAGATATACAGGGTTCTCACACGTTTCCCCAAGTGGTATTCCCTGGTATTTCCTTTATTTCCAGACAAGTTTTAGCATTTTTCCTAACAAATTTTGAGATCACAAGGGTGAGTAAAGAAATAAGTTGACAAAAAAATGTAGGGACTTCAATATTTATAAACATGTGAGCAAAAATCTTAAGTAATAAAATCAACATATTTTGTGACGAACTGTATTTAGATGGCGAAAGCAAGTCAAGTGGTATGTGTGTTTTATTGAGAGCAATGAGTTTATTTTATTTCAATAAAATGAAACACATTTGGTGACAAAAGTACTCATTTCCTTGGAGTCACAAGACCGATTTAAAACACCTTCACTATATTTCAGAAATAACCTCAGAGAAAAGTAGGCCTCCTGAAAAAAGTGTATAAGGCAGGGAAGAGTTGTGTAAACCAGGACTGTAGGTGACCACCAATAAAATGCTGGTTTTACTATGTTCGTTATTGTCACACCGTGTTATGTCTATTATCTTAGTGATATTGTGTGTCCGCCTGCTTAGCTGAGTGGTAACGTGTTTGCCTACAACACAGTCGGCCCAGCTTGGAGATTTTATCCACTCGTGGACTGAATGTTGTGTTGTTCTTACCACCATTTCATGATCACTGACACACAAATTGGACAATGCGGCATCCCCTGAATGGAGACTTGCAACGCAGCGGCTGAATTTCCCTGGATGGGGGGAGCCTCCTGGCCATGAACGCCACACCAGCATTTCATTTTACATGTATTGTGCGATTTTTCTTTAGAAAAATATATGAGTATATAATGTACAAACCACCTGTGACTGCCCCAATGTTCTTCTTGTCCATACTTTCGAATATATGGACTACTTTTAAAGTGCCAAAATGTACTACAATAAATAAAATGTCTATAAAACATCGCACTGTACAATGTATTTGCAGTGAGACAGTCGCAATTCTTGAAATCCATCGCCGTGGCCTCTGGCTTGCCAAGAAGCACCATAGTCCTGGATCCATGATGAAAATGTGACATTACAGCACACTCAAACAGATCTGGCCTGCGGGCAGATCGGTGAGACTAGATCTGATGGGCAGGGCCTGCACATCAGTGGGAAAGGATGGTCTTCAGATCGGCAGACCTGATCTGTTAGAGATACCTGCAGAAATGGCCTGCGGTTGTGGCCCTTCGTGGAAGTCCACTCATGTAGCCAGCTATTTACGTGTCACAGGCACCATGTTGATGAAATGATACCACAGTGGTCAATCCATGCAACAATAACCTGCACGAATACTCTGAGAATCAATACTAATGAGGATAGGTAGCAACTCAGCATGAAGCTCATCACTGAGCTGCATACGGGCATGTAAAAAAGACAATTAAACTCTCACAACTAAATGTTTGGCCATAGCCATCATCAGAAAACAAGAGTGCACACGCATTCACACAATCACTCAGGCACAACTCCTGCATACATGACCACCACCTCTGGTTGCTGCGTCAATAGTCTCTGAGAATCAGATCAAAACGAACCACTCTTCATGCTTCCCTGCCTCCTGTCGGCAGCTGCTAGGCTAGCGGCAAGAAGTGGTGGCAGCACTGACTGCAAGCTGAGGGAAATGGTAGGAGTGGGAGAAGCAGTAAGAATGAGGGAGCAAAGAAGCATTGCATGTACTCAACTGTGCCGAGCCAGCGACAATGCACGACATTCAGTAAACAAACCAGTTCATCTACTGAGACAAAAAAACGAGATTTTTCCAGTGCTTTTTTCCCCCCAAATTTCCCTGGCACATATCAAATTCCCTGATTTCAAGAACTTGTGGCAACCGTGATTATATAAGATCATCACAAATAAAATTAAATCTCGGTTATTAAACCTAAAATGTAAACAGTATATTGCTGGGTATTGTCAGTAAGTACAATGAGGAATTTTCAGTTGCTAACTGTGTAGGGCAGACACAAGTCATCTGCCTTGATTATTTTGCTGCCTCTGAAATGTTAATTTCCACTGATGTATGTTTTACTAGTTTGGTAATAGTAGCAGATGTGGCATATGATTTGTATAAGGTTACTATTTATAATAGTCGGAAGGAACAATAAATGTAAAGTTGTGACCATGCCTCACAAACAAACTTCCCCACTTTGTGAGTTTTGATGCCATCAAGAAAGTGAGAAACACAAAAACTTATCAAACACAAAACATTCTCTTATGGTATTCACAAAAGACAAGTATTAGTTGTTTTGAAACAAAGATTTAAATGTTGCAGCTGTACGAAATATACAGACCATTGCTTTAAATATACCATTAGTGTACGACTGCGTGTTAAAAAGCAGTTATGGATATTATACCTGAAAGGAGTTGATCAATAACTG